>NC_092046.1:102772971-103072971 GCF_003086295.3 Arachis hypogaea | reverse complement strand
TGGCATGCCTGTAACCTAAGAAGGTACTATAGTTAGAAAGTGATAAAGATCTTAGGTCAAGGTGCACTCTTTTTCCTAAAAAGGTTTTTTAATGAGGCGCTAGGCCAAGATTTACAAAATTGCCCGACCTAGAAGGGTAAGCACTTATATGTATATATTCTTGTCTATTTTCTATTTTCTATTTGAATAAAGTTTTTCAGATTCCTTAAAAATTTTCCTATCAAGGCGCATTAATCTGAGCGCATGAATTCATCCCCCGGTTACGACAAGGTCGGCAAGATGAAAACCAAATTCATCGCCTGATCACGACAAGGTCGGCAAGATGAATACCAAATTCATCGCCCGATCACGACAAGGTCGGCAAGATGAAAACCAAATTCATCTTGCGATCACAAAGAAGTCGGCAAGGTGAAAGCAATAAAAATAGATTAATGCAAGAAGTTATAAAAAGTAATCCATAAAAAGTGGCCTGACGAGGTCTGACTAAAAATGGACTACTAAAAATAACTTGAGAAGGACCGACAAAGAAGAAGTCGAACCAAAACGACCAAAGTTATAAAAAGTAATCCATAAAATGCGACCTAACGAGGTCTGACTAAAAATGGACTACTAAAAATAACTTAAGAAGGACCGGCAAAGAAAAAGACGAACCAAACCGATCAATGCAAAAAGTTATAGAAAGTAATCCATAAAAAGTGGCCCAACGAGGCCTGACTAAAAATAGACTACTAAAAATAACTTAAGAAGTATCGACAAGAGAAGTCGGACCAACGAAAAGCGTGCGCTAAAAGGGACACAGCTTTACCCAAAAAGCCACAGCTCCACAACAAGGCTATCAAAATTGTTCAGATTAACTAAAAAAGGTTCTATGATAACACTAAAAAAGTTGTCAGACAAAATAGCCCTAAAGATCACCTCGACCAAAGCAGAGAGTGGACAAAACCAGAAATGATTAAAAGTTGTCGGACAAGCAGAAGTACCAACTCTCTACAAAAATTTGCAAAGGCTGCAAAAGAACGATCAACGTATAAAAAAAAATACAGCTATCAATAAAGACTCAGAAGGCAACCTAAAAGAGGAGCTCAAGAGTTTAAAGTATTTTGTTTTTCTACTTATAAAGTTACATAGAAGCAACTAAAAGTCAAAAGAGCCAACCATAGACAAGTTACAGAAAATAGAGTTCAAGAGCCCACAAATCGGGCTGTACAGATAAAACAAAGAAATTATAAGGGGTTCAAAGTTTCCCCAGTAGTAGCATCCATGGCTGAAGGAGGAGGAATGATCTTCATGGGAGTAGTGTCCACAGTCCCATCCTCCCGATTAAGAATTTGACAATCAGGATCAGGCTCAGAATGGTCGACCTCAGCAGAAGGAGTTGAAGAAGTTGTGGCTGCAGAAGGTTTGGCCGACTGTGCAGGAAGAGGCCCATCATCTTCATCATCTGGAGTAGGCACTACCTTGCCATCCTCCACCATATTGTCCAGGTTGAAGAGAGTGAGGTCGAGTTCTGGAGCGAGAACTCGGACATGTGCCTTTAAGTTTTCATAAGCACCCGTCACATTATCTACAAGATGACCCTGGAGATCGGCGTAATCCACACGGGCAGAATCAAGCCTCTCCCTCAGCTCCAATACCTCGGCATAAGTGCGGGTGTAACTCTCCTTGTGTTTCGTTGCCATCTCCTTCGCGAAGTTTGCAGCCGCCTCAACCCTGGTAGCCCGGGACTTTTCCTTCTCCAAATTCAACTCTAGCTTAATTACCCTAGCATCAAACTCATCCTTCACCCCCTTGATTATATCAAAATCCGATTAGGCATCCTCCAGGAAAGCCTTAGTCGCATGGACTGGGGAACCCTGAACAGTACGGAATAGAGCTGCTCCCATATGGGCCATCTGAATATTGTTACTGGTAATAAAATTTAAGTGATGAAGGATGGACACATCCATGGGAAGTCAACCATAAGGAGCAATTTGATTATCAACAAATCCCACAGCATCAAAATCAGGGGCGTCCAAGTCATAAGGATCCACAGTCTTCTGTTTTTTAGGAGGAGGATCAGCAGAAGGAGAAGGGGTAGCACCAGAGGTTGAATGGAGAGGATCAGAAGGAATAACATGAACCTGAGGAGTTGGGATAATTTTCCTCAGTCCAGAGGTGTCCAAGGTCGGCTTCCTCGGAGGAACTTGAGTAGATCCTTCAACTGAAGCCTTTGCCGAGATGTTATGAGCGGCAGTCACCTTCTTATCCCGATGATAGGCCTTCATGGAATTTGCAGACTTCACCATTTCTGAAATAGGAAAACAGGAAAAATCAAGTTGCAATTAAGAAAGGGATAGATTGGCAAACAAACAAACAAACAAAGAAAAGCTATAAAAGAAGTCGGCGACTACCCATTTCAGCCCGAAGAAGGGAAGGATCTCCTAAAAACTTCTTCGTGTCAAGATGGGGAGGCTCTCCCTAACTTTCCTCTAACATATTTACAAAGGCCTGCTCAACCTCATCCAGACTTTCCCAGGAGTACCTAGCTACTACTACAATCTTCTGCCAGTATAAAGGGAAGGTATGTTCATCATTTTCATCCAAGAAGAAGGGCCGAGCTCCCTCAACAGCTCGGACCTTGAAATAGTAGTTTTTAAAATCCCTAAAGGAGTCGTCATACATAGAGAACACTTTCTTTCCTTGGGTAGCTCGGAAAGAAATCCAAGAAGCTTTCTTCTTAGCTACCCCAGGCTTCGTCAACACAAAAAGAGTTTCGGTGGGTCGGATATCCAGTTCCTGACATAACAATTAGAAGATTTTTATGAAGTCCCAAGAGTTCGGGTGGTGTTGAGAAGGAGCTACATTGCAGGACCACAACAGCTCGGTCTCAAAAGGGGTAAAAGGAATGGTAATGTTTAATTGACTGAAGAAATAGTCATAAGCATAGAAAAAGGGATGTTCTCCTTGAGTCAAAGAAGGAAAACTAACCCTCTCCTCAGGGTCAGGTGACACTAACTCGTAATTTTTCTCTTGATCCCTATTACTACAAATCCTATGGTGCCTCCTAAGTCGCACACAATACTCAGGGTCAGCCACGGTAACACACATCAAAACGATGGAGTCCAGCCAGTCAGACATGCCATCCGGGATCTTAGTAGACATCTCAACAATATTTTTGCGAGAAGACATAGGTCAACTATTCCTACAGGAAGAAAAAAAATGGGTTACTACCAAACAACTCAGGCAAATATGGAAACATTTGGACAATAACATATGAACATCAAGAGTCAGACACGACAGTAAAAGGAAAACCCCGGGATTCATGCTAAAGTCCAGGGGCACCCTTTGGAGGCAATAACAAGGCAAGAACTAGGAAAAAAGGAAATCAATGGTCTGTGCCCTAAACATCTCGCAACAAGAAAACACAATCCTTCCTTAGTAAACATCACTCCACACAAAGCAGCAAGAAAGTCATCATCACTAACAAAAAATATCAAAGTTATAACATTTCCTACTGACATTTTATCATCGAAGCCACAAAAGCTTTTCAAGGCTATAACCTCAAATCTACCAACAAATCCACAAAAGCCAAGACTTTGATACAACCACGAAAAGAGACAGAAATGGTGACAAAACAAATAAACCCTAAGGAAGCAAAAATTACTTGGCACTGATGCCAGGGAATTTTGGCCAGTTTCACTGACTTTTTCTTTACTGTTCTTAGGGTAGTTTCATGCATTTCCTTAGGAAATAAGCTAGTTTTGGGTAGATATTCACTTACATCTTGATTCAAGCATACATTGTGCACTTTACATGATTTCATGAGGATTTTGCATGAGTTTAATGACAAATTGGATGTTGCATTTCCCATGACTTGGACTAGAACTTTGATGCACTTTATAGCTTGATTTCAGGACAAAGGAAGCAAAGAAGAACCACATTAGTGGGTACGTTAGTAACGCTAACGTTAACACTAACGTGGAATGGGAGTAACTTGCAAAGTTAATGAGAAAAGTAATTGCCAATAACGCTCTCGAAGCCATCATTGCCCACGTTAAGAGTCACGTTAACTAAGTTAACGTGAACCCTAACGTGGAAGAAAGGAAATGGAGCCAACGTTAGTGACACTTAACATTATCACTAACGTTGGACCAAGCTCATAAGTGGCCACGTTAGTCGCCACGTTAACTTAGTTAACGTGGCCTCTAACGTTAAGAAGTAAAGGGGAAGCCAACGTTAGTGACATTCAACTTTATCACTAACGTTGGCCAAGTCACAATAAGCCACGTTAACTCCCACGTTAACCTAGTTAACGTGGAAGCTAACGTGAAGAAACAAGGTGGTCGACAACGTTAGTGACACCAAACATTGTCACTAACGTTGGAAGGAACCCACACAAGCCCCAATAAGCCACGTTAACTCCCATGTTAACATAGTTAACGTGGAAGTTAACATGAAGAAGGGAGGTGATCGCCAACGTTAATGACACCCAACATTGTCACTAACGTTGGAATGAACCCACACAAGCTACTATGAGCCACGTTAACTCCCACGTTAACTTAGTTAACGTGGAAGCTAACGTGGATAAGGGAATGATGAGCCAACGTTAGTGACACTCAACTTTGTCACTAATGTTGGAGATGGCTAGCATGGCCACGTTAGAAGCCACGTTAACCTAGTTAACGTGGACTCTAATGTGAGAAATAGGGGCACATTGGAATGTTAGTGACAATGGTAAGTGATGACAAGTCATCCTAGCCTATTTTAGCTAGTCTTTTTCTCTTGTTTTCATTAGAATTATGCACTTTCTTGAGCTACAAGCAAGCTAATTGAGTAGATTTTCATGTTTCCCTTGATTGAACCAACCATATATGAATTCATGCCATTTCATGAGGTTTTATGCTATATTTGTTGCATATTATGAAAGAATGAATATCTCATGATTTTGAGCATAGCTTTGATGAGTTTGGTTGATTAATGATAGGTGAAGAAAGCTTGGAGAAAGGTTGAAGCAAGAAGGAATAGCTAGGAGTAAAGAGAAGACAATGGAATAAGTGAAATTGAACCAGGAAGCAAGAAGCTGGACCTAAAGTTAGCATCAAAATTTTGCACAAACTTTTGGTTGAAAAGTTAGCCCCAACGTTAGCCCCCTAACTTGGAGGCTAACGTTGGAACTTGAAAATTCTCCCCTGGGCACCAAAAGTTTGCGCCAACGTTAGCCCCCTAACTTTGAGGCTAACGTTGGCACATGAATTTCTCCCCTGGGCACCAACGTTTGCGCCAACGTTAGACCCCTAACTTGGAGGCTAACGTTGGCACATGAAAATTCAAGGAAGAGGAGCAAAAGTTTGCGCCAACGTTAGCCCCCTAACTTGGTGGCTAACGTTGGCGCCACTAGCACACAAGGCAAGGCCAACGTTAGGGTCAAAGTTAGACCCCTAACGTTGGCACCAACGTTCATACCAGCAAGTTTTGTGGGCTGCTATGAAAAGTTGGAGCCAAAGTTAGACCCCTAACTTTAGCTCCAACTTTTGGTCCAACTTTTGCTAACCTCAAAACCGGTTCAATTGGTTCACTTTGGTTCTTCTCCAAACTTCAAGAGTAATTAACCAAGGCCTCTTTCAACCCAATTCCACCAAGAGCAAAGGCCCAACTCAAGGCTTGAAGATCATTTGAAGAAAGTGTATAAATAGGATAGAATTCAAGTTCTCTAGGGAGCTTTCCTTTTGGAATTTTCATAATAGTTTTCGGAGAGCTTTTGTTATTTAGTGAACTTTAATTTCTTTGGTTTCATTGCTTTCAATTTCATTTACACTTGTCTTGGATCTTGGATTGGAGAATTGAAGAAATTCTGTTTCAATCTCAATCTTGGATCTCTCTGTTTCTTTACTGTTAATTGAATTTCATTTCCGATTAATTGCTCTTCATCTTTTCTTTGTAATTTACAATTCCCTTGCAATTGTTCTTGTTGGATCTAGGAAGGCATTGAGATCTAGATTTGGGTTTCTAGTCTCTGAGTCCTGAGATCTGAATTTCCCATTTCATTTCTCTGTTTACTGCTTTCTATGTTCATTTACTTTTCTGCTTCATATCCGGTTCAAGCCCAAACACCTTTTACTCTTCTGTTTGATGCAAATTTATTTTTCCTTGTTTAATTTCTGCAAATCCACGTCCCAATCCCCTTTACATTTCAAGCAATTTACATTCCTTGCACTTTAAGATTCCGCAATTTATATTTCTTGCACTTTAAGTTTCTGCCATTTAATTTCTTGTTCTTTAAGTTTCAGCAATTTATTTCTTGTTCTCTTTACTTCAATGCAATTTAATTCTGCAAGTCACAAAACCATCAACCAAATCTTGATTCGCTTGACTAAATCGACCACTAAACTAAAATTGCTCAATCCTTCAATCCCTGTGGGATCGACCTCACTCCCGTGAGTTTTTATTACTTGATGCGACCCGGTGCACTTGCCAGTTAGATTTGTGTGTTTTGGGAGAAAATTCATTTTTCCTCCAAAATACTCATCAGTAAGTGTCACTAACGTTCTCGAAGGTTGGCAAGCCTACGTTAAAAGAGCCATGTTAACTAAGTTAACGTAGACTCTAACGTAGGGAAGGGGGAGACTTCTCAACGTTATTCGGAAAGGCAAGTCCCAATAACGTGTGCGAAGGACAAAGAGGCAACGCTAGTGGCAACATTTGTGCCACTAACGTTGAAGTTAACGTGGCCCTTACTTTGGTGAGGAACGTTAGTGAAAAAGGTGATTGTCACTAACATTCTCGAACCCATATTTTCACTGAACGTTAACACCACTAACGTCCTGAGCTAAAGTCTCTGCCCACTTCAAACTTTCTCTCTGCAAGTAAAGCCAAGCCCAATGAAGAAGAGAACTGCTTCAAACTCAAGATCCAAAGGTCCATACCCAAGACTTGAAGAGCTAACTAGAAGAACAGAAGAGTAGTATATATAGGAGTAGCTTTGAATTAAATTGGGAGTTGGAAATTATAGGGAGCCTCTTGGCATAAAACTACTCTCTGTAGTTTACTTTCTCTGCACTTCTAGTTTCATAATGTATTCTCCATCCTTGTTTTCATTTTCCAAAGCTATGAACAACTAAACCCCTTTCATTGGGTTAGGGAGCTCTGTTGTAATTTGATGGATCAATACTAGTTTTCATTATTCTTCTTCCATCTTTTCTCTTGATTTTACTTGAAAGCTTTCGATCTTCATCCAATTGGGTAGTTATCTTGGAAAAGAAGCTATTCATACTTGGATCTCTTCTGAACCTTGAAAGAGGAATGAAGAGATCATGCTAGAAATGCTTTCTCATGCTGGACCAAATTGGGTTTGGATGGATATGTGACTATAATCCTCTCAACACTTGATTTGGGAAATGCATGTGGTATAATCAGTGACCATACTTCTTCTCTTCTCATGAGCAATTGACCAAGGAATTGGCTATTGATAAAGATTTGAGAGATTGAATTACAAGAAATTGTGATTCGATCACTTAAGATTTCCAAGGAGATCAATGAGTGCATTGATTGAGGAAGAGATGAAAATGAAATTGATCTGGATAATGCAACATCTCCTGAGCCCAATGAACTCCCCATTTCTGATCTTACCCATTCTCTTTAATTTCTGTCATTTACTTTTACGACACACGTGCTACAATGGCCGGGACAAAGGATCGCGATCCCGCGAGGGTGAGCTAACTCCAAAAACCCGTCCTCAGTTCGGATTGTAGGCTGCAACCCGCCTGCTAGGATTTCCAGAAGAAGATGCCATTCGTTTGATGAGAAATAAAAAGGAATATCGAAAATTCGAGTGGCTGAAGCTGAAGCAGCTACTTTCGGAGTAACAGAAAGAAAAGCAACGACTGGAGTTGATCAATCAATCCCTGTGGGATTCGACCTCACTCTATTGCGAGTTTTTACTTGACGACAAATTCGGTACACTTGCCGAAGGAAATTTGTTATGAGACAAGTTTTTCGTGCATCAAGTTTATGGCGTCGTTGTCGGGGATTGATTGTGCATCAACAATGATTAAATTGGAAGATAACTAGGTTGAGCATTATTGTTTTATTTGATTTAATTTTCTGTTTGAGTAATTTACTTTCTGTTTTAGTTAATTTCTTCCCTTCCCCCTACTTTTTCTTTGTTATTTACAATTCATTTCACTAACCCACTAACTGTTTGATATATTACATCACTCACATTAACAGTAATTCTGATAGAAATACTTTCTGCATCTATTTTCCTTGCTTGTACTTGTTGGTTGTATGACAGGGAGAAGAAGCGGGGCTTCAACTTCCTTTGATTCTGAACCTGAGAGGACCTTCTTGAGATTAAGAAGGGAAGCAAGAGGAAAAAGAGTAGTTGGTGCTGAGGAAGAGGAGGAATACTTTGAACCAAACATGGAAGAAAACATGGAAAACCATCATGAAGAAGAGACTCACAACCAAGGCGGAGGAGGTCGAGCAAATCATGCTGGGGAGGATAGAAGAGTTTTAGGCTCTTACATCAATCCGAACCCCAGAAACTGCGGAAGTAGCATTCAAAAGCCAACCATCCATGCCAATAATTATGAACTAAAACCACAGCTCATCACCCTTGTTCAAAACAACTGTTCGTTCGGAGGGAGTGTCCAAGAAGACCCCAATCAATATTTAACCACCTTCCTGAGAATATGTGACACAGTGAAGTCTAATGGTGTTCATCCTGACGCCTATAGACTGCTCTTATTTCCATTCTCACTCAAGGATAAGGCAGCCAAGTGGCTGGAGTCTTTCCCAAAGGAGAGCTTGACAACCTGGGAGGATGTGGTGAACAAATTCTTAGCAAGATTTTACCCTCCTCAACGAATCAATAGGCTGAGAGCTGAGGTCCAAACTTTCAGGCAACAAGATGGTGAGACTCTTTATGAAGCATGGGAGAGGTTTAAGGACTTAACAAGGAGGTTCCCACCAGATATGTTCAACGAATGGGTGCAGCTGCACATTTTCTATGAAGGCCTGTCATATGAATCAAAGAAGGCAGTAGACCATTCATCCAGAGGATCTTTGAACAAGAAGAAGACCATTGAGGAAGCTATAGATGTCATTGAAACTGTAGCAGAGAATGACTACTTCTATGCTTCCAAAAGAGGGAACACGAGAGGAGTAATGGAGCTAAACAATGTAGATGCTCTGCTGGCCCAAAACAAGCTCATTACCCAGCAGCTAGCTGACCTCACCAAGAAGATGGAGAGGAACCAAGTAGCAGCAATCACCACTTCATCAACAACCCAAGAAGGAGTGAATGAAGAAGCAGAGGGAAGTCAGGAGCAAGTCAACTACATTGGAAATTCACCTAGGCAAAACCATGATCCATACTCTAAGACCTACAACCCTGGATGGAAGAATCACCCAAACTTTGGGTGGGGAAATCAACAAGACCAAAGCCTTGATCAAAGACGCCCAAATCCCAACAATGCAGCTCACCAACATTTCACATCTAGGCCATATCAACACTCCCATAACAACACCTCTCCACATCCACATCAAAACCAAAATAACTTACCTCATCCTTCCACCTCTAATCACGATCTACAATCATTTGATGACAGACTCTCAAGGATTGAGAATCTACTTGAAGGCATAGGCAAGGAGATTCAAGACAACAAGGTGTTCAAGGAGGAAGTGCGAGCCAGTTTCAAGAACCAGGGAGACACAATCAAGAGGTTGGAATTTCAAGTGGGGTATCTCTCTGAGAAAATTCCCAAACCCACAGATGGATTTTCAAGTGACACAGAGAAGAATCCGAGAGGTGAAACAAAGAAAGTAAGATGGGAAGATTGCAAGATGGTCACTATAAGTGATAAGGAGACTGAGGACAAGCCAAGCAAGCTGTCAGAACAACCTGAAGATACCTCAGTAGAGAAGAAGGAAAAAGATCATCAAGAACTAGAAATCTCACAACAGGAGCTGCTGAGACTCTATTCACCTTTTCCCCAACTGCTCAATGGTGCTGTGGAGAAGAGAATATACTCAAGGTTTCTAGATTTGTTTGCATCTCTGCATGTCAACATACCATTCATCAAAACTATTCAACAAATGCCTGCATACATCAAGTATATGAAGGAGCTGCTTCCCAGGAAAAGCTCACTCAAGGGAGGCCAAACTATAGTGATGAACAAGGAGTGCAGTGCCCTCATTCAACCATAGTTGCCTACAAAAAGAAAAGATCCGGGGAGTTTTCATGTCCCCTGTGCCATAGGAGAAACAATATTTGATAAAGCACTCTGCGATTTGGGAGCCAACATCAACTTAATGCCCTTATCCCTGGTGAAGAGGCTGAAGATCACTGAGATAATGCCCACAGAGGTAGTCATAAAGCTGGTAGACAAAACTCAAAAACAAGCAATAGGAGTGGTGGAAAATGTATTGGTAAAGGTTGGGAAGTACTTTCTTCCCACAGACTTTGTCATCTTGGATATGGAAGAGAGTCACACTCATCCAATCATATTGGGAAGACCATTCCTAGCTACAGCCAGAGCACTCATAGATGTGGAGTCTGGGGAGCTAATATTGAGGATCCATGATGAACGACTCAGCTTTAATGTCTTCAAACTCTCATAAGAAGCAGACCAAGAAAACAAAGAACCAAGCAAAGATCATAATGAGATGCTGATAGAGGAAGCAAGCATTGAAGCACAACCAGCCCATCTGGGAAAGCCCTTGGTTGATGAACAAGAAAATAAGCAGTTGTCACAACTCAAGGAAAAGCTGGAGGAACCTAAACCACCAGAGACATGTGAAGACAACAACAAAATTCCCTTAGAAGAAGAAGTCACCAAGAGCAAGGCAACATCAAAAGGGACAAGGAAGAAGGTACCAAGGGGGTCGAGGAACAAGAAGATCCCTACGGAAGACTTCTCTCCAGGGGATAAAGTGATCTCAGCTTACTTCCCAGATATCCCCCCTAATCTCCCCACTGTACCATCTCAGTTACCTAAGGTCTTCACTATTAACAGAGTTCTCTCCTTGGAACATGTAGAGATCATTGATACAACCAATGGATATAAGTCCAAGGCAAGAGGGGAGGACTTGAAGCATTATCAACCTCCCTGATGAAGGAGAAACGTCAAGGTAGTGACACTAAAGAAGCGCTTCATGGGAGGCAACCCATGTTTTATGAGCTTTTACTAGTGAATAAGTCAATATTCATAAATTCCAACCCAAACTTGACAAACACTTGGTGAAATCCTTAATAGGCAATATATAGTGAAGAACAAGTTTGGTGTTCAAAGCATGCCAAGAAAGCATGAATGCAACTGAGAGCATGCTAGTCTTGGAGTTTTGAACAGAACTTTTCATCACAGTGCTCCATACTAAGTTTGGTGTCACCCCATGGTGCCACCAATGTGCATATAAGGATACACAGTTAGTTAGTTAGTTGGAGTTCATGAACAAACAAAATATTTTCTTCTTTTTATTATTCTAGCCGTAAAATTTAAATTGATCTTTTTTTTATGATATTAATTCTTACTTTTCTTCTTTTATCTTTTTTAGGAAAAGGAAAGGAGCATTGAAGGGGATTGATTGGACAATTAAATGAGAAGGGTTCGGCCACTTCATGAAGAGGGTACTACACACGTACCTCAAGGGGGAATGCATTGGGAATGGTTGCCATGCAACATTGGAAGAAGAACAAACTTGGAAACTGAACCAACCCCATCATAAAGTCTGTAATCCTCGTGCTTATTCCATACAAAATCCCATCCGTTCATCATACACCAACCCCATCAATTTACACCTTTCATCTCTTCCTCACCTCCCTATATAAGTGAATCCTAGTCAGTACTCCCCCTCACACCCAAAGTGCTACTTCTCACACTTCACACCTCATCCCAACCAACCTAATTCTTCATCTATCCGTACCTTTCAATCTCCTCACACAGGAACTCAAATTCATGGCAGCATCAAGCTCCAAGAGGCAAAAGAGGAAGGAACCAATGGTGAGCATTCCTTTTGATGAGAAGAGGTTCAAAACTGCCTTCCATGAACAAGAGTTTGAGCGAATAAAGCTCAAAAAGATACTGCCTGAATTAACCTTCCAAATCAATGAAGACGAGTGCCCACAGATTCGGGAGAAAATTGAACAAAGAGGGTGGCAAGGGCTCACGAATTCAGAGGGGAAGATCAATGCAAATCTCATCAAAGAGTTCTATGCGAATGTGGTTAGAGAAGACAAAACCAAGGCCCCAACCTTCAAAAGCTATGTAAGAGGAAAGGAGGTGGACTTCAGCCCAAATGCTATAACAAGAACTCTTCACCTAAATTCACCACATTTTGATGAGCTTAGTTATCAAGCAAGAGTAAGTAAGAGCCCTGATGATGATGAACTCGAACAAATTGTGAACGACATATGTGTTATAGGAGCTGACTGGGAAAGATATGCGGATAAGAGACCCAGGTTCATCAAGAGAGGAGACCTCCGCCCTGAAGCCAAGGGATGGTTTGAACTTGTGAGGAGATCTATCCTACCAGCAGCCAACAATTCTGAGGTCAATGTCAATCGGGCTACTATGGTACATTGCTTAGTACAAGGTGGAGATATAAATGTGCACGAGCTTATAGCAGAAGGGATTCAAGATTCAGCTGAGAAGATTGATTCGGGTGCCAGGCTTTGGTACCCCAGCACCATCCTCAGATTGTGCACGAAGGCCAAGGTTATCTTCGAGGATAGCAATGCAGATTGGTTAAATCCGGGAAGGCTGATGACCTTTCAGCGGCTAACTTATGTGACACCAGCCCAACAACAAAGAAGACCTCACATAGGAAAGCCAAAACCAAAAGGAGGAGTCTCATCAGGAAGAATATCAACAAGAAGAGCATCATGATCCAGCCGACTTAAATATGAATCACCTTCTAAGAGCTATTGAAGATTTGGGGATGAGACATATGGAAGGACAAGAACAAATACTGCTGCCTCAATCCAAATGGATGAGCCAACAAGAGGAGTGGCAGAAGCAACAGATGATGGGGTAGCAAGAGGAGTCACTCTCAAGATGGATGACTCAACAAGGGGAGTGGCAAAAGCAAATGATGGATCAACAACTGAGTCAAAGACAACAATGGAGTGAAACATTCCACAGGATGGAACAAAGGCAAAATGAGCAACAAAAATCCATCCAGAGGCTAATCAACATCCAAGCACATCAAGGTGCACATATACACGAGATGCATCGAAGACAAATAGAACAGGCAGAACTATTGGACGAGAAAAGGGCATTCGCAGAAGGAGTTTACCTGAGCGAGACTGGGCATCATATAAATACTCAAGCTAGGCTCGGTTACTTGGTAGGACAGCTGCCTATATTGCATCTAGGAATCACAAGGTATGAAGAAATGAGGGATGAATTAGCACGAGAAGAAAGACAAAAGGTGGAAGAGAGTCATGAATCAGTGAGGAAGGCACTTGAGGATTAGAAGCAAGCAAGATTGGCACGGATGCGAGGGAATGCAAGAGGACACAAAGAAGACAAACAAGGAGGAAAGCATGGGCATCCACAAGGGTAAAAGGTGGTGGAGTTCCTTCTTTGGTCCATCTTTTTCTATGCTTTTAATAAGGAAGATCTTGTATGAAATAGAACATGCTTCCATAATAGTTTGAACCTTTTTAAATTCTGTCTTTTAAGTTTTTTTTGTGTTGAAAAGGTCTATGCTTGCTGTTCTTTATGTCACTGCATCCTTACTTTGCTTACTTATATGCTTGTCCCTTTGAATCAAATGAAAAAGAGAATGAGTGTTTCAAAGGACCAGAGAGGAATTCATACTATGGAGTAAGTTTATAAGTTTATGGTATAGTCATAAGTTAGCTAAGTTGGTTCAACCATAAGGTGGGAAGACAACTATCTGTCCTGAATCATATGCTTTGAATACACCCCATGAGACTAGCTAAATAAGAAGATCCTAATAAGAAAAAGGGAAAGAACAATAAAGATTGGAAAATAAAAGAAAAAAGTAAGCAATAAGGCTAGGCACCAATGGTTTTAATCTTGAGACATGTGTCTGTGGTGCTCCTGTGTGAGGGATCTACTTGGATGAATAAGCTCTTAGGGGTGCTTTATCACTTGGTAACTTGGGTTAACTAACTCGGGATTATCAGCTGAAAGTCCACTATCAAGAGTAACCCTCACTACAGAGCATTTAGTAACCCAAAGAGGTGCTGGACACCAAGGTCTCAAGAAAAGAAAATAAATAAACTATATGCCTGTGGTGTGTATGTATGGGGGAGAGACTTGAGCAAGTAAGTCCTTAGGGGTGCTTCAACACTTAGCACCTTGAACCAACTGGTTCGGGAGTGTTAGCTGAAAGCTTATTTTAAAGAGTTGCCCCCTTACAGAGCACTTAGCCTAAGAACAAAAATAAGCCCTGAAATGACAACAAAAGGATCAATGAATAAAAGTCTCATGGGATGCAATCATAGTGAGTATTCTAGGACATGATAAAGGTCTAAAAGCCAGGAATGAACCTAAGTTGCTATGCATGAAACCACCATAAAACCAAGGACATGACTTCCACAAGAATGACTCATTTCTCTTGGCATTCCATTCATCATTCTCTTGTTCCAGTACTTGCTTAGGGACAAGCAAGCTTTAAGTTTGGTGTTGTGATGCCAGGGCATTTTGGCCAGTTTCACTGACCTTTTCTTTACTGTTTTTAGGGTAGTTTCATGCATTTCCTTAGGAAATAAGCTAGTTTTGGGTAGATATTCACCAACATCTTGATTCAAGCATACATTGTGCACTTTACATGATTTCATGAGGATTTTGCATGAGTTTAATGACAAATTGGACGTTGCATTTCCCATGAGTTGGACTAGAACTTTGATGTACTTTATTGCTTGACTTCAGGACAAAGGAAGCAAAGAAGAACCACATTAGTGGGTATATTAGTTACACTAACGTTAACAATAACGTGGAATGGGAGTAACTTGCAAAGTTAATGAGAAAAGTAATTTCCAATAACTCTCTCGAAGCTATCATTGCCCACGTTAAGAGTCACGTTAACTAAGTTAACGTGAACCCTAACGTGGAAGAAAGGAAATGGAGCCAACGTTAGTGACACTTAACATTATCACCAATGTTGGACCAAGCTCATAAGTGGCCATGTTAGTCGCCACGTTAACTTAGTTAACGTGGCCTCTAACGTTAAGAAGTAAAGGGGAAGCCAACGTTAGTGACATTCAACTTTATCACTAACGTTGGCCAAGTCACAATAAGCCACGTTAACTCCCATGTTAACCTAGTTAACGTGGAAGCTAACGTGAAGAAACAAGGTGGTCGACAACGTTAGTGACACCAAACATTGTCACTAACGTTGGAAGGAACCCACACAAGCCCCAACAAGCCACGTTAACTCCCACGTTAACCTAGTTAACGTGGAAGTTAACGTGAAGAAGGGAGGTGATCGCCAACGTTAGTGACACCCAACATTGTCACTAACGTTGGAATGAGCCCACAAGCCACTACGTTAACTCCCACGTTAACTTAGTTAACGTGGAAGCTAACGTGGATAAGGGAATGATGAGCCAACGTTAGTGACACTCAACTTTGTCACTAACGTTGCAGATGGCTAGCATGGCCACGTTAGAAGCCACGTTAACCTAGTTAACGTGGACTCTAACGTGAGAAATAGGGGCACATTGGAACGTTAGTGACAATGGTAAGTGTCACTAACGTTCTCGAAGGGTGGCAAGCCTACGTTAAAAGAGCCACGTTAACTAAGTTAACGTGGACTCTAACATAGGGAAGGGGGAGACTTCTCAACGTTATCGGGAAAGGCAAGTCCCAATAACGTGGGCGAAGGACAAAGAGGCAACGTTAGTGGCAACGTTTGTGCCACTAACGTTGAAGTTAACGTGGCCCTTACTTTGGTGAGGAACGTTAGTGAAAAAGGTGACTGTCACTAACGTTCTCGAACCCATATTTTCACTGAACGTTAACACCACTAACGTCCTGGGCTAAAGTCTCTGCCCACTTCAAAATTTCTCTCTGCAAGTAAAGCCAAGCCCAATGAAGAAGAGAACTGCTTCAAACTCAAGATCCAAAGGCCCATACCCAAGACTTGAAGGGCCAACTAGAAGAACAGAAGAGTAGTATATATAGGAGTAGCTTTGAATTAAATTGGGAGTTGGAAATTATAGGGAGCCTCTTGGCATAGAACTACTCTCTGTATTTTACTTGCTCTGCACTTCTAGTTTCATAATGTATTCTCCATCTTTGTTTTCATTTTCCAGAGCTATGAACAACTAAATCCCTTTCATTGGGTTAGGGAGCTCTGTTGTAATTTGATGGATCAATACTAGTTTTCATTATTCTTCTTCTATCTTTTCTCTTTATTTTACTTGAAAGCTTTCGATCTTCATCCAATTGGGTAGTTATCTTGGAAAAGAAGCTATTCATACTTGGATCTCTTCTAAACCTTGAAAGAGGAATGAAGAAATCATGCTAGAAATGCTTTCTCATGCTGGACCAAATTGGGTTTGGATGGATATATGACTATAATCCTCTCAACACTTGATTTGGGAAATGCATGTGGTATAATCAATGACCATACTTCATCTCTTCTCATGAGCAATTGACCAAGGAATTGGCTATTGATCAAGATTTGAGAGATTGAATTACAAGAAATTGTGATTCGATCACTTAAGATTGACAAGGAGATCAATGAGTACATTGATTGAGGAAGAGATGAAAATGAAATTGATCCGGAGAATGCAACATCTCCTGAGCCCAATGAACTCCCTATTTCTGATCTTACCCATTCTCTTTAATTTCTGTCATTTACTTTTATGAGCAATTTCCCCATTCCCATTTAAGATTCTGCAATTTACTTTCCGTCATCTACATTCAGCTCTTTATTTCTAGCATTTACTTTTCTGTTATTTACTTTCCCGCCATTTAATTTTCTGCAATTCTCAACTCAAATTCTGATTCGCTCAACTAGAACATTCTTCTAATTAAAGTTGCTTGATCAATCAATCCCTGTGGGATTCGACCTCACTCTATTGTGAGTTTTTACTTGATGACAAATTCGGTACACTTGCCGAAGGAAATTTGTTATGAGACAAGTTTTCCGTGCATCAGGCACACATCATAGCGAAAGAATGCAGGGATCACCACAAAGATGCAAGCTTTTTCGAAAAATCATGAAAACAAAATGTTGAAAGGAAAGATACAATCTTTTTTCAAAGGAATCAAGATTTTCAGAGACAAAATCAGTAAAAAATCACATGCAACAGTGGAGGCATACAAGAAGGCGACTAACAAAAACATAAAAGGGAAAAAACCAACCTGAAGGGGAAGAAGAAGCAAGCGCGAGGGAAGGAGGAGGAAAGAAATAGCAACAAACCCACACCAACAACCGCTTTCGAAACAAGGAAAGGGGGAAGCACTGAGACGCGAAAACAGAGGGCGTAGAGGAACAAAGCACTGCAGCGAGCAAAAGCAAAGAGAAAGGAGAGGAGAAACTGAAAGATGAGGCTTAAAAATCAAAAAATGAAATGAAAGAAGAGGGAAGGAAGGGAATGGCAAAAGAGGAGTTAATGAGCATTTAACCCTCGCACGTTCCCAAAAAAGCACAACGCGTGCTGCATTTAAAGAGAAAAAAGAAAAAAACGCTCCGCATTCAAATCCCAGCAAGAGTCATATTGGAGGTCGACCCAAGGCGAAATGCTCGACCTCAATTTCCCCAAAAGGATCAAAGTCTAAAGGACATGACCTTAAAAAATCGAGCTTAAGCAGGGGCACTGTTCATACCCTAGGTCGAGCTATCCGACCCAGGCTGGTTGAAGACAAAGCAACCAACCTATCCAGGTCAGGTCCCCCAACCTTTTCTTTAAAAGAGTTTGGCCAAATCATCACGAAGAAGCCCAAGCAGGCCCAAACAAAGGGACATAGCCTAATCTAAAGGCAGTTAAAGCCTAGAAAGATAAAGGTGGTTCTCCTTAGAGAAAAGATGACTTCACTTAAAGATAAGATAAGATAACTATCCTATCTTATCTAGAAAGGTCAGCCCATACTACTATAAATACACTGGAGCACCCAGGTATAATTCATACTCTGATTCTACTAAAAATCTGCTTAAAGCCTATGCTAACTTAAGCATCGCAGTCTCTTGCAGGTACCACCACCCTCTGGTGATGAAGGATCAGCAGCACCGCCAAGTCCATCAAGCCGGACACATCAGCTCCGGCCACTATTGCAGATCTCGACCGAGATTGACCTACAGTTTCAGGTAACCCTCGGAACAGTTAGTAATTAGGAGTTTGCTCTTTTCTTGCCTTTTGATATTCTTTGTTTTGATTTTCTCTTTTCCATTTGACTTCTCGTTTTTGTGGTTTTGGATATGGTTATGACTACATTGTAGGTAATGGAAACATAAATGATGGCTCACATTATGGGAGAGATGAATTCTTGAGAAAGAAACCATATTCATATGAGCAATCACCATGGCAACCTCCTCAACCAAGCTATTATGATTGCAATCCCTCCTATAATGCATATCATTCCAATGGATATGATGGTTCTTATCATGATTATGCCACTCAAACACCATCATTCCATGCACCATACTCTCAACATAGTCCTCAAACACCATCATTCCAACAACCATATTCTCAATCTACATCCTATTTCTATCAATCGACTCCACACAACCTTAATCCATACCCTCCATATGCACACACTTATGACCATTATGAACAAGCACCCATGGAACTACCACCACTTCAACATCACTACCCTCACAACCACTTTTTTTTTCCTCTAACCAAGCCTCCATGGATGATACACTTGGTATCATTTTTCAAGAGCAAAAAGAGCTCCAAACCGCACTCACTAGTTTCACCTCCGCTTTCCAAGAGTTTATATCCCGTATACCTGTACCTTCTACCCACAACCAAAACACCTTCCAACCTCTAAGCTTTGATGAACCTCCTTTCCAACCACATGAGGAATTCTCCATCCCACCACCACCCTCCATGAAAGAACATCCATGTCGATCAATCCGAGAGCAACATGATCCCAATTATGTGATTGACATGGACCAAGAGAGAAGGGATCGTCTTAGGAACTTAATGGATCAGATTCACGCATCCATACTTCAAGAGAAGCAAGAGGAGGCCCAAAAGGTGGAGGTAGTAGAGACCCTTGAAGATGAAGGAATACTTGAAGAAGGAGGCTCCATCATTGAAGACAACTCTACACCAAGTGACAATGGTGATTTTGTTGAAGCTTCTTTCATTGAATGTGAAACCAATGTTGAGGAGGGTGCACAACCTCCAACACATTACTTGATTAATGAGAAAGAGTTGGAAAAAGTTAGCAAACAAGATGAAATTGAAGAAAGTTGTCAAAAGATGAAAGTCACTAAGGAGGAACCAAAGGAAGTGGAGCCTACAATGTCAAGACCATTGGATATCTTCCTTGCGAAGTCACCATCCAAACTACAAATTGAATGGGTAATCATCTCATCCTTTAATTTCCTTGGCCCATAACAATATGCATTATTAGAAACGGATGGTAAACTTAGAGCTATGTGTGGGTTAGAAAGTAGGAAAGAGTTGGGTTTTGGGTGGCAACAAAAATCAAGGTGCATAGTAGAAGGAAGCTCAAATTTTAGGATCCATACTTGGAGTGAAGCTCAATTCAAGGGGTCTAGGATTATGAGTAGGAGTTACAAGGAGAATTCAATAAGTTTGTCACCCTATTGGAAGCATGAAGATCAAGAAGAAAGGGGGTTGACAAACAAAATATGGGATCCCGGAATATACGTAGATAATCATAAACTTTGGGGCCTTGGTACTTGCTTAAGATCTCTTGGTAGCTTGACGCGCCTAGTTTGAGATCCCAGAAGCTATTGGAAATGCAAGCATTGGTGGGGATTCAAGGAAGAGTTCAAGCATAAGCCACCCTAGTAAGGACTCCACCAAATGTCCAACTTAAGGACTTTAAATAAAAGTGCTAGGTGGGAGACACCCCACCATGGTAAACTCTTTCCACTCTCTTGTAAATATAATCAATAAGTGATTTGAGTTGCCATCGTAAGTAGTTTTCTTCTTTGAATATTCTTGTTTTAATTCTTAGATTGTTAGTTTGTTTAAATTGCACTCTTACCTTGAATTACATTTTGCTTGACGTGGAAGTTTTGTTTGCTGTGCCTGAAAAAAAAAGGGGGGGGGGCATCCACGCGTAAGCGTGACAGACGTGTGAGCGTCGATTGCACATTTGCAACTCTTGGTACATTTTCCCAAGAGATGTGCGTACTTCGCGCGAACACTGTGCCTGAGGCACAACTGCCCCCACGCCTACGCGTTTCTAAGGTGTATGCATCGATTGTCCTGCTTGCCTCCCATGCGCATGCGTGGGCGACGCTTACGCGTCGCTTCGTGCCCTTTTTCTCCTCTCTTTCTTCTTCTTCTTTCCCTCTTCCTTTATGCCTTTCTTCTTCTTTCCTCTTTCTTTCTCACTTTCTTCTTCTCCTTTCAAAATCCCACTTCTTATTTTCATTTTCTTTTCTATGTTACATTTGCATCCCTTGCTTCATTGCAATTTAACTTTGCTTTTATAGCTTGTCCTTATTTTCTTTTCTAAGTTTTTTTATAATGGTGTTGCACTCTCATACTCAATTTTTGAGAATCTCTTGGATTATTTTGGTGCTCCTCGACTTGTTTGATATTGTTGGGTGATGAAATTTTAATGTTTAATCTTTTATAACTCTTGTATTCTTTGTGCATTGATGTGACCTCATATTGTCTTTCATGACCCACTTTTTCTTGTTTGAACTTGATGCTCAACATGCTCTTCATTCTTTGACTTTACTCATGCATCAAGTATTAGTTGATTTACCTTAGCTTATATTGTTTTCTCACTTACATGTTGTAGCTACCATGTAGTTAAGAATCCTATTCTTATTTGGCATCAGCCCCTGCCTATGTTCTATTTGCTTTAATATCTTTGTTATAGGCTTAATTTTCCTTCATTTTCATCTCCTTTTAGGATGGCCACCAAAAGGGAGAGGAAAAGCATTCTAAATGGGGCAACAAACAAGTCTATACGCACATTTATTTGAAGAAGCTCATCAATTATAGCAACCCGTCCACCTTGCTCTTCTTTGCAAGCACCGAGGACGGTGTAATCGTTAAGTGTGGGGAGGTCATCCGACCGATCTCCATGGGTAACAATTTCCTTTTTCAACACCAATTTTTCAATTTTTGTCTTTGATAGATTAGTTATTGCATTGCATGATAGGTTGCATATTAGTTAGAATTTATACATATTTTACCACTTCTTCCTTATTAGGACTACTTGGTTAAGGTAATGATTTCCTTTCCAAGAAACTATGTTTTATGGCACCCTACCAATTTGAAAATTTTTGGTATTAAACTTGCTTGAGGAATGTATTTTGGAACATAGTTTTAGAGTTGAGAACACAAGCAAGTGAGTCTTGAGCCAATTGTGTGGTTACATCTTATAACCACTTATCTTCCTTCTTGTGCGCATTGTTCTCCTTCTATGATTGTAATCCTTGATTTATTTGACTCTATATGTCCATTATTGTGTATCTGAATGCATGTATATGATTGAAGCCATCATTTAACTTAGCCACTTACCTAAATAACCTTACCTTACAACAACCTTTGTTAGCCAACTTTGAGCCTATGATTAACCCACTTGTTCTTAATTTTAGCACATTAGAAGCCTAAAGCGGAAAACCATAAATGTCCTTATTTGAATCTTTGATTGGCTTCGGCTAGTGTGTGTATGTCATTCAAGTATGGGGAACTTGGAACATTGGTTAAGGTAAGAGCATGTTCTTGTTTTTATTGAAAATATTGGGAATCGGGTACATACTCATGTGTCTATTGAATATGTAAACCATATGCATTGGTACCTTTGTATATAAGTACATCAAAAAGAAAAAAAAAGAAAGAAAAAAACAAAAAAGAAAAGAAAAATGAATAATAAAAGAAAAAAAAGAAAATATAGAAAAAAAAGAAAAAAAAAGAAAGAAAGAAAAAGGGGACAAAATACCCCAAAGTAAGATTCAGTAACAATCAATGCATATGTGTAGTGACCAAAAGAGAATGCATGAGTATGTGAAAAAGTGAGGAATAGGTAGTTAGGTTAGCACTCAATTGTATAGGTTGTGCATAGGTTAGGTGGGATGCTTAGGTTAATCAAAGATTCAAATTCTGGTCCACTTAGCCATATATATAACCCTACCTTGACCCTAGCCCTATTACAACCTAAGAAAAGACCTCATGATGTATGTATGCATGTATAGAATAATTGTTGATTGTTAGAGGAAGAATAAATTTTGGAAAGCATGGAATAGAGGAAAATTGATTGATCAACCCTATACACCGAGCGAATAGAGTGTAAACACTTCCGGTGAGGGTTCGAGGCTCAATTCCTTGTTCCCGACTCTCGCGAGCGTTCTTCAGGCAAGTTATGCGCACTTCACTTTGATGATTGGAATTGGTAGAGTTCATATATTGTTTATCATTTTTCCCTACGTGCTAATATATGTTCTTGGAAGGTTGATTTGCTTTTGACCAAGTAGATAGTAGCATTCATTTTAGTTGCATTCATATAGGAAGATTGCATCTTATAAATCTCATTCCCTTGTGATTCTTTGGTCTTTGGCTTTCTTTTAAGCATTAGGACATGCTTGGTCTAAGTGTGGGGAGGTTGATAAACCCCGTTTTTAGGGTTTTATCAATGTTCTTTCACACTTATTCATAAAAAATGCATGGTTTTGGATTTTCCTTCCGATTTTTCTTCATGGATGAAAACATGCCTTTTTTTACAATAAATGTGTTATGTTTGAATCCTCTTCTATTACCACTTGATGCCGTGATCTGTTTGTTAAGTGATTTAAGAGTTTATAGGGCAAGGATGGTCTAGAAGAGAGGAAGGAAGCATGCATAAATAGAAGGAGCATGGAAATTGGAGCTTTGGAGCTTGAGCAGCGACACATAAGTGTGCCTTACGCGTACGCGTGGATGCGCGCTACTGGGATCGGCGCGAAGAAGCCAAAGCTAGAAGTCGGCGCAATCGCGTGGCTGGGCCAAAACCTCATGGACGCGCACGCGTGCTGTACACATGCGCGTGGATCGTAAAACTCCAGGGACGTGCACGCGTGCTGTGCGCGTACGCGTCGGTACTCGCATGTGATTTTTAAGTGAAAAAGTGCTTGGCGATTTCATAGAGGCTGTGGGGCCCAATCTGAATGAATTCTGGTGCCAAAACACTTAAGAAGACCAAGGGATGAGGGGATTCTCATTCATTCACACATTTAGATATTTTTAGTTAGTTTTGGAAGTTACATTTTATAGATAGAGAAACTCTAGCTTCTCTCTAGGATTTTGCTTCTCGATTTGGAATTCTCTTAGATCCATTGGTGAGATCTTTTGTCCATTCAATTCTACATTGCTTCAAGTTGTAGATCTAATTATCCCACTCTCAATTTAGTTCTTTTTACTCAAGTTACATGTGGATCTTAGATTTGGATTTTGTTACTTTGATTTTCATTAATGCTTGAGGAATTTTATGTTCATTGTTGCCAATTGTTTGATTGTTGTTAATCTCTTGTAGTGGATATCTTTGATTTCAAGTTTATACGCAATTTTACAATATCTTTCACCCTTGCTCTCCAAGTGTTTGAGAAAATGCCAACTTTAGCTATGGAGTAGACTTTTCATTCTTAGCTTGGGGGTTGAGATATTGGAGACACTTGAATTATCAATGTCTTTTGTTGATTATCAATTGGAAATTGCTAATTAGTTTGAATGCCACTAAAGCTAGACTTCCCTAGGGTTAGACTAAGACTTCTGAACTCAAATTGATTACTTTCACTTGACTTTTCTTCATAGTAGAGGTTAACTAAGTGAAGCAATAACTAATTGTGGTCACAATTGATGGAGATTATGATGATAGGAAGTCTAATTTTCACTCCTAGCCAAGGCTTTTATATTGCTTGATTGTCATTTACACTATTAGCTTGCTCCTTTCTTGCCGTAAACTCCAAAATACCAATACAACTTCTAACCAATGATGTGCATCTTGGAGGACTCCTAGGGAGAACGACTCGAGACTAATACGCTCAGTTATTGAATTTGGATTGTGGTGACACAATCTCTTTATTTGATGAGGAATTGTGTGTCAGTTTAGACTATACTCACGATTGGATTTATTGATAAATTCTACACCGGCATAAAATCTCTCATCAGGCTTCCCTTAAGGTGATTCTATGAGGTGGATTGATAGAAGACCAAACGTGGTTTCGGATTTTTCATAAAATAGATTTTCATTGTAAGTATAGCTCTGAACCAATAATTGATCCTAATCAAAATTTAATCCAAGATATTGTCACAATTCAAATCAAATTAACCGAGAGTATTTAGACTCCTGGGTCGTTCTCCTTAGGAACTAGTGACAATAAGTGCATAAAATTGGTTGTGAGAGGAAAAGGGGTGTTTTCAATGATTGAAGTAAACAAATAAAGAGATAAAAGAACAAGACAAAATTTTAATTAATAAACTAATGAAGGAATAAAAGAACTATGTATGTAATATAAACAAGTAAGGCTAAAAAGTAATGGAAAAGTGGTTCAAAACATAAATGAAACCTTGACTTGGGATGAGTTATGGAATCCCTTCCTTGCCATAACCACAACTATGATAATTATGATGGATTAATCTCACTAAGTCAACCCTTAACATCGAAGGATAAGTCATGTGAGCATTATTGTTATTAATCCACAAGTCCTAACTAACTTACTAATTACCTTAGTAAAAAGCTAGCATTAGTGGAAACAATAACAACTAACAACCCAAGAATTATCAATAAATGTTGGACATTATGGCTCTAGTAATCCATAGACTTATTTTCCCCAAGCCAAGGGGTGAAAATTACCCTATAATAAAAATTGGCATTTCATCAAACACATAGAGGGCATAAACATAAAACATGACAAAATTGGAAAAAATAGTGAAAGCTATGAACCATAAATGATAACAAGCAACCAAAGCAACTCAACAAGCATAAAATAAGCATCAAACATCAAATTTAATAACTAGAAACCCAAAATTGCAAAACTAGGTATAGATTGACAAGAGAAATTAAAATAGATGAAAGTGTAGAACAAGTGGTGTAATTAAAGGAGAAATTAAAGAAATACTTACAATGAAACTGCTATAATCCCAAATCAAACTTGAAGTATGAAATGCTACAAAAGCTAATTAAAACCCTAAGAGAGAATTTCCTAATCTATACTACTCCTACTCCTACTATGTGTTTTTACCCTACAAGTGAGCTCCTTTTGAAATGTGTTGAATTCTCCTTCATATAGCACTCCAATTCAGCACCCAAGCCTTCAAAAATGGGCCAAGAGGCCTCAGAAAATGTGCTGCACGTGTTTCATTAATAAAATCACGTGTTGGGTCCTGTGCATACGCACACTTGGCTGAAAGTTGACCTGTGCGTACGCATAGGTGCTTGTGTGGTTCATGGAAGTTTGTGTGGGTGGTGAGTTTTGAAAGGGGCTTTCGGTTGAAGTATGGTCAAGTGATGATATCTCTGGATGAATATCATATGGAGCACTAGAATTCCCTTCACAGCCACCATTAGAATCATGACTTGCATTATTTTGTGGTGGAGAGAAATATCCCATATGATTTTCTTTCTCATCTTGTGGTTCTGAAGCATAGCTCCATGAATTGGAGTGCCCAGAATTTGAAATTTCTTGGTGATATCCCCAGCCATCATTAGAGATTGGTGATGGTGGTTGATATCCCATAGAATTTGTTTGATCATAAGATGAGTTGAACTCCATTTGAGTTTTGTAAAACACACAACCAAGGAAAATTGAAATTACTCGTATCAGAGATGAGAATTTCTTAGTGAGGCAAAAACTCAAACACCTTGGTTTCACTTTGAAACAGAAAACAAAAATAAAGAAAATGCTTGATCTAGACTTCTCACCCACAGAAAGTAAATGACAATGAATTTAAATTTGCAGAATGTAAATTGGCAAGTAACTTAAAGAACAAGAAATGTAAATTCCAAGAATCTTAAATGACAAGAAATATAAATTGCATTAAATGTAAAGGGAATTGGGAATTGGATGCGCAGAAATTAAACAAGGAAAAGTTAAATTTCAACAAGCAGAGAAGTAAAAGATGGATTTGATTGATTCGGAACCAAAACAGAAATGTAAATAAACATGAAAAGCAATAAACAGAGAATGTAAAATTGGAATTAAGATCTCAGGACCCAAGAGACTAGATAACCAAGTCTAGATCTCAATGCCTTCCTAGATCCAACAAGAACAATTGCAAACGAAATGTAAATTGCAGAGAAAGTAGATGAAGAGCAATTAACAGAAAATTTGATTCAATTAAGCAGTAAAGAAAGCAGAGAGAACTCTCAGAGGGAGAATGAAACAGAACACCTTCAATTCTCCACCCAAGATTCAAAACGAAATTGAAAACTAAGAGAGAGCTCTCAAATCCTAATGCTCCCTAGTGGAGCCAGCTTCCTCACAAATATGAAAATGATGCCTTATATAGGCTTTACAAAATGGAAATGAAAATGAAATTAAAAACAAATTACAATTAAATGAAATTCCTATTTTATCTATTTCTTGTGCCTTTGAGTGATGATCATTTGGGCCCTTGCTCTTGATGGAATTGGGTTGATAAAGGCCTTGGTTGATTGCTCTTGGAGTTTGAAGAGGAACCGAATTGAACCGGGTTGAGTTTGCAAAAGTTGGACCAAAAGTTGGAGCTAAAGTTAGGGGTCTAACTTTGGCTCCAACTTTTCATAGCAGCCCACAAAACTTGCTGGTATGAACGTTGGTGCCAACGTTAGGGGTCTAACTTTGACCCTAACGTTGGCCTCCCTTATGCACATTTATGGCGCCAACTTTGTCCTCTTGTCATGTTGCCAATTTTATGCCCAATATAGACTATCATATATGGTTGGAAAGCTCTGAATGTCAGCTTTCTAACCCACTTAAAATCACTTCAATTGGACATCTACAACTCAAGTTATGATCATTTGAAGAGGGCATGGTCGCTGGCTTTGGTGTGCAGCGTTTGAGGTAACGTTTGCCTCAAACGTTGGCGAAAACGCCAGTTCTGGAGGCTCAAACGTATTGTCCACCCCATACTATTGTACATTGTTGGAAAGCCCTGGATGTCTACTTTCCAATGCCGTTGGGAGCACAGTATTTGGAGCTCTACAGCTCGAGTTATACTCCGTTGAAGGTGTAGAGGTCAGTTGGCCTCACTGCAGGTTGCCACCATGTTCGTTTATGCACATTGCGGGGCAGTTTTCTCCCTCAATTTTAGTGTCCACCATGCAGTGCCATATATGCTTGGAAAGCTCTTGATTCCTACTTTCCAATGCTTCTTGAATCACCTCATTTGGAGCTCTGTAGCTCAAGTTATTCTTGTTGGAAGTATACCCCTTCAAGCTGTTGTGGTGTGTGGCGCCAACGTTAGCCTCAAAGTTAGGGGGCTAACGTTGGCGCAAACTTTTGCTCCTCCCCTTGTGAATTTCATGTGCCAACGTTAGCCACCAAGTTAGGGGGCTAACGTTGGCGTAAACTTTTGGTGCCCAGGGAGGTTCTCTTCATGCCAACGTTAGCCTCAAAGTTAGGGGGCTAACGTTGGCGCAAACTTTTGGTGCCCAGGGGTGAATTTCATGTGCCAACGTTAGCCTCCAAGTTAGGGGTCTAACTTTGAGGCTAACTTTTCACCCAAAAGATTTTGCTTCCTGGTTCAACTTATTCCATTGTCCTCTCTTTACTCCTAGCCATTCCTTCTTGCTTCACCCTTTCTCCAAGCTTTCTTCACCTATCATTAATCAACCAAACACATCAAAGCTATGCTCAAAATCATGAGATATTCATTCTTTCATAATATGTGACAATTTTAGCATAAAACCTCATGAAATAGTATGAATTCATACATGGTTGATTAAATCAAAGGAAGCATGAAAATCTACCCACTTGGCTTGCTTATGGCTCAAGAAAGTGCATAAAACCTATTGAAAACAAAGGAAAAAGGCATAGAAAAACATGACATGATGACATGTCATCACAACACCAAACTTAAACCTTGCTTGTCCCCAAGCAAGAAAAGAATCATGCAATAAAGATTGACAATCCAAGGTAAGAAGAATATCAACTCAATGTTCATGGTAAGCTAGTTTTCTAAGCATGCTACAATCACAAAAGAAATGTAAATGATTGATGCTTCCATCTAGCTCAATTTATGAAATCTTTCTTTTATATTTCTTCCTTGAAACAAGCTTTTGATTTTTTTATTTAGCTTCTCCTTTTGGGTGCTTTGCCCCATGAGTTGATAACAAAGCTACGACTTCTAAATGCTTTGTTTTCAAGTATTACCACTTGATACATAAGCACCACAAGCATTTGATTAGAGGACTTCATTAAGCTCATTTTTCTTTTCTTTTCTTAACTCTCTAATCATTGATGCTCAGAGCCTTGAGCTTTGAGGGAGTGCTTTTGCACTTTGAGCCTAGCCTTGACTTCTAAGTGTTTTGTTTTCAAGCATTTGGCTTGATACATAAACACCACAAGCACTTAACAAATAAATTGCCATTGGTACTCAGAGCCTTCAGCTTTCTCATTCTTTCCCTTTTTCTTTTCTTGCTTTATTTTTCATTTGCTTTCAAGGTTTTCATGCTTTTAAAAGATTTCACAAAACGTGCTAGATGAAAACTTCAATTAAATAAAATCTAATGCAATTAAGCAACAATCAAACATACTAGCTTCCCAATACTTTTATGCACATGCTAAAATCTTCTTTAATGCCTTGTTTGTTTATGATCATGATACTTTGTTGCTTTTGAATTCACAAAACTCAAGTTGGTAATCATAATGACATAGCACCATGTTGCAATTTAGAAATCAAACTATGCCTTTTCATACACACATGCATACAGAGAAGGTACAGACAATCATGCAGTTTATGGTGCTTGAAACAAATGAGAGGAAAAGGAACTTTACAACCTTGTAGTTCATCTTCTTTAATGCCCATTCTCTTCCTTCCCATACCAAACTCAGAATGCTTGCTCATCCTCAAGCAACTATTAGAACCGTGGCTATGGGGCTAAGATGGATCATGAATGTCTTATACAAGGAATGTTAGTAGTACATGTGTTTCAAGCAAGCAAAATTAAAGATAATAATCAAGGCACAAGAGACAGAGACATTGTGATTGCATACTTAAGAAGGTGAGCATAATACTTTGCATAGAAGATAAGTGGCACACCAAACTTAGTGTGACACTTTCACTTGGAATTAATGCAAGTATCTTGTAAGAATTGGAACTAAATTTTGTTGCATAGCAACACCAAACTTAGAATGCAACCATATGTCAATTTATTTGAACTAAAACTAAACAAAAGAAACTGTTATATGTTAAATACAATCACCAAATGAAGAGTCTGTTATGAATAAGGATGTCTTGGTGATGTATTAACAAAAACAGTTAATGAAGGAAAGCATTAAAAACAAGTAAATAAATGAAACAAAGAGAAAACAAAAATTATCCAACTAAGAAGAAAAATAACACTGTAAAAGGCAATATGATTATACAGACAAGTGATGTTGCTGGATTGATTTGCATAGAAAAATAGGTGGCACACCAAACTTAGAATCTTGGTGTGTCACTTTCATGTAAAATTGATGCAATCATCCATGAAGATGGAAAACAGTTTGTTGCAGGGCAACACCAAGCTTATAATGTGATCATATGCCAATTTATTGAAATTTAAACAAAGCAAGGAGAAGAAATGTACCTACTGTCTACCTGTTCTTTACTTTCTTCCTCTTCTTCCAATTTGTTAAGAGAAATGACTTCAAAGAAGGAGAAGTTTCAGCTACTGTCCCTTGCCTTGGCTTTTCCTCAGCAAGCTTCCTTTTGCAAATGGCTTGATTGATCTTGCTTACTGGATTAGGGACAGGATTGGTGCTTTTGTTAGTTGCCTTCACTTCTTTGAATCCAAGTCTTGGTTGCTGTGTGATTATTGGAGTTTTGCATTCATCCAGAGCTTTTTGTATTTGTGGTTCTATGAACTCTTCCTTTATGTACTTCTCTGCCTCACTTGAGTTTGGAATGACTTCTTCACTTTCTTGCTCCTCCACTTCCTCTTTTACACCCAACATTTGTTTTAATAGCTCTATCATGGGAGAGGTTTGTGAAAGTTGTGAGTCTTCATGTTCTCTTGTCATCTCAAGTGCAGTTTCAGGTTCAACCACCTCATTCTTCATTGAAAGTTCACTTGATGCAGTGGCCTCCTTATCTTGCTCTTCCACTTTATCCTTCACATCCATCAATTGGTCTTCATTTTCCTTGCTTAGTAGTTCTAAGCGTTTATCTGTGTCCTCCAATTGCTTATCTGTCTCCTGAGAAAGGATTTCTAGTTCCCTCCGGGATTGTTGATATTCCTCCGCCATTCTGTTGAACCTAGACTCAAATTCTGAAAACCATGAGTGGTTCATGGAAGTTTGTGTGGGTGGTGAGTTTTGAAAGGGGCTTTCGGTTGAAGTATGGTCAAGTGATGATATCTCTGGATGAATATCATATGGAGCACTAGAATTCCCTTCCCAGCCACCATTAGAATCATGACTTGCATTATTTTGTGGTGGAGAGAAATATCCCATATGATTTTCTTTCTCATCTTGTGGTTCTGAAGCATAGCTCCATGAATTGGAGTGCCCAGAATTTGAAATTTCTTGGTGATATCCCCAGCCATCATTAGAGATTGGTGATGGTGGTTGATATCCCATAGAATTTGTTTGATCATAAGATGAGTTGAACTCCATTTGAGTTTTGTAAAACACACAACCAAGGAAAATTGAAATTACTCATATCAGAGATGAGAATTTCTTAGTGAGGCAAAAACTCAAACACCTTGGTTTCACTTTGAAACAGAAAACAAAAATAAAGAAAATGCTTGATCTAGACTTCTCACCCACATAATCATTGTTGATCTAATCAATCCCCGGCAACGGCGCCAAAAACTTGATGAGTATTTTGGTGGAAAAATAAATTTCTCCCAAAACACACAAATCTAACCGGCAAGTGCACCGGGTCGCATCAAGTAATAAAAACTCACGGGAGTGAGGTCGATCCCACAGGGATTGATGGATCAAGCAACTTTAGTGGGTGATTAGTTTAGTCAAGCTAACATTGATGTGAATTGTGTGAAATTGTAGCCAACAGAATGTAAATGACAATGAATTTAAATTTGCAGAATGTAAATTGGCAAGTAACTTAAAGAACAAGAAATGTAAATTGCAAGAATCTTAAATGACAAGAAATATAAATTGCATTAAATGTAAAGGGAATTGGGAATTGGATGCGCAGAAATTAAACAAGGAAAAGTTAAATTTCAACAAGCAGAGAAGTAAAAGATGGATTTGATTGATTCGGAACCAAAACAGAAATGTAAATAAACATGAAAAGCAATAAACAGAGAATGTAAAATTGGAATTAAGATCTCAGGACCCAAGAGACTAGATAACCAAGTCTAGATCTCAATGCCTTCCTAGATCCAACAAGAACAATTGCAAACGAAATGTAAATTGCAGAGAAAGTAGATGAAGAGCAATTAACAGAAAATTTGATTCAATTAAGCAGTAAAGAAAGCAGAGAGAACTCTCAGAGGGAGAATGAAACAGAACACCTTCAATTCTCCACCCAAGATTCAAAACGAAATTGAAAACTAAGAGAGAGCTCTCAAATCCTAATGCTCCCTAGTGGAGCCAGCTTCCTCACAAATATGAAAATGATGCCTTATATAGGCTTTACAAAATGGAAATGAAAATGAAATTAAAAACAAATTACAATTAAATGAAATTCCTATTTTATCTATTTCTTGTGCCTTTGAGTGATGATCATTTGGGCCCTTGCTCTTGATGGAATTGGGTTGATAAAGGCCTTGGTTGATTGCTCTTGGAGTTTGAAGAGGAACCGAATTGAACCGGGTTGAGTTTGCAAAAGTTGGACCAAAAGTTAGAGCTAAAGTTAGGGGTCTAACTTTGGCTCTAACTTTTCATAGCAGCCCACAAAACTTGCTGGTATGAACGTTGGTGCCAACGTTAGGGGTCTATCTTTGACCCTAACGTTGGCCTCCCTTATGCACATTTATGGCGCCAACTTTGTCCTCTTGTCATGTTGCCAATTTTATGCCCAATATAGACTATCATATATGGTTGGAAAGCTCTGAATGTCAGCTTTCTAACCCACTTGGAATCACTTCAATTGGACATCTACAACTCAAGTTATGATCATTTGAAGAGGGCATGGTCCCTGGCTTTGGTGTGCAGCGTTTGAGGTAACGTTTGCCTCAAACGTTGGCGAAAACGCCAGTTCTGGAGGCTCAAACGTATTGTCCACCCCATACTATTGTACATTGTTGGAAAGCCCTAGATGTCTAATTTCCAATGCCGTTGGGAGCACATTATTTGGAGCTCTACAGCTCGAGTTATACTCCGTTGAAGGTGCAGAGGTCAGTTGGCCTCACTGCAGGTTGCCACCATGTTCGTTTATGCACATTGCGGGGCCGTTTTCTCCCTCAATTTTAGTGTCCACCATGCAGTGCCATATATGCTTGGAAAGCTCTTGATTCCTACTTTCCAATGCTTCTTGAATCACCTCATTTGGAGCTCTGTAGCTCAAGTTATTCTTGTTGGAAGTATACCCCTTCAAGCTGTTGTGGTGTGTGGCGCCAACGTTAGCCTCAAAGTTAGGGGGCTAACGTTGGCGCAAACTTTTGCTCCTCCCCTTGTGAATTTCATGTGCCAACGTTAGCCACCAAGTTAGGGGGCTAACGTTGGCGCAAACTTTTGGTGCCCAGGGAGGTTCTCTTCATGCCAACGTTAGCCTCAAAGTTAGGGGGCTAACGTTGGCGCAAACTTTTGGTGCCCAGGGGTGAATTTCATGTGCCAACGTTAGCCTCCAAGTTAGGGGTCTAACTTTGAGGCTAACTTTTCACCCAAAAGATTTTGCTTCCTGGTTCAACTTATTCCATTGTCCTCTCTTTACTCCTAGCCATTCCTTCTTGCTTCACCCTTTCTCCAAGCCTTCTTCACCTATCATTAATCAACCAAACACATCAAAGCTATGCTCAAAATCATGAGATATTCATTCTTTCATAATATGTGACAATTTTAGCATAAAACCTCATGAAATAGCATGAATTCATACATGGTTGATTAAATCAAAGGAAGCATGAAAATCTACCCACTTGGCTTGCTTATGGCTCAAGAAAGTGCATAAAACCTATTGAAAACAAAGGAAAAAGGCATAGAAAAACATGACATGATGACATGTCATCATTTATGTAATGAAAACCATCCAAATCAAGCTAAAATGTATCGGAAAATATGGACTCATCAATTCCCCCACACTTAAACAATAGCATGTCCTCATGCTAAACCAAACAAGGAAAATAATCAAAGGGGTAATCAAGTTATTCAATGCAACTATTTATATGCATGCAAGGTATACATATATATATATATATATATATATATATATATATATATATATATATATGTTCCGAGGGTTACCTAAAACTGTAGGCCGATCTCGGACGAGATCATCTGTACTGGTCGGAGATGACGTGTTCGGCTGGTGGATGATGGCTGGAGCTGTCGCGCCCGACTCGTTGGACTGACGATGCTGTTGATCCTTTGTCATCGGAGGGTGGTGATACCTGCAAGGGACTCCGATGCTTAAGTTAGCAAGGGTATTAAGTAGGGTTTTAGTAGAATCAGAGTATGAGTTATACCTGGGTGCTCCAGTATATTTATAATGGTGAGGAGTGACCTTTCTGGGGATAAGATAGTTATCTTATATTATCTTATCTTTAGGTGAGGTCATCTTTATCTACAAGGGAACCGCCCTTATCTTTTCTTGGCTTTGGCTGCCTTTAGATTTGGGCTGTGTTCCTTCGTTTGGGCCTTCGTGGGCCTCTGTAGTGATTTGGCTGGGCTCTTGAAGAGGTCGGATAGTCTGACCTAAACAGGTCGGTCGACTTGTCGTCAAAACATCTCGGGTCGGACAGCTCGACCCAGGGTTTGAACAATATATATATATATTTATAGCTTTCTATTGGTTTTGTGAAAAGAAGCAATCAAATTCCAAGCAAGTATATAGATATATAGGGCTAAGCAAGGAAATAATCCAATGCAAGCAAAATCTAAAGAATTGATTTAACTCATAAAAAAAAGAAGCAACTTGCAAGAATACATGATAAGAAGTATGAAAACATAGAATTGAGTAATTAAACCCTCACTAGGTGTATACACCCTAATCACTCGGTGTCTGGGGTCAATTCACTCAAGTCTCCTCTAATCATGTTTTCAAGGATTTGCTTTTTATCTAACAATCAACAAGTAATTGATGCATGAATGCAATTATCATGAGGACTTTATAGGGTCGTAATGGGGCTAGGGCTAAGGTAGGATAAATATGGCCAAGTGGACTAATTCAATTGAATCCTTGATTAGTTTAAGTATCCAACTCAACCTATATCAATCCAATAACAAAAATATGCAATCTAACCTTCCTATTCTCACTTTTTCCACACATTCATGTATGATCCTTCATTCATATCACATATGCATTCCTTATTTGTTTGTTTCTTTTTTTTTTCTTTTTCTTTGGGATAACTTTTGTCCCATCTTATTTTTTTTCTCATTTCATTCAAAAAAAATTTTTCTGTTTCTTTTCCTTTTTCTATGACAAATGCATATAGTTAAAGCAAATTGATACATGAATGTGCACTCATTTTCCAAATTTTCAATGAAATATCCAAAACAAATATTTTTTAATCACTACCAATGTTTCCAAAATTTCTCCCACACTTAAATGAAACACACTCCTCAACCTAAGCTAATCAAGGATACAATCTAAGGTAAATTCATGGTTTTTCGCTTAAGTTTATAATGTGGTAATATTACAAACAATGGGGGTAAATAAGGCTCAAAGGGGTTAACAAAGGTAGATACAAGGGTAAGGCTATATGGGTTAGTGAGTTTAATTCAAAGATGGCCTCAATCATGCTCAATGCAATTCAAAACATCAATCATTGGAAATAAAAAATCAAGCAAAACCAAGATTACAATCATAGAAGAGATATAGAACACAATGAACAAATTAGTGGTTAAAAGATGTAACCACTCATTCAAGCTCAAAAACTCACAAGGTATTTGTTCTTTCACTCTCCTATGTTCCATAAAATCATTCAAGCAAGTGTAAAAATATTTTTTCAAATCAATTCAATAGAATGCCCTAAAAACAAAATTCTTGGAAATCTTTGTTGTTTTTCACCAAAATTATTTCCTATATGTATGTATAATGTGATGGATGCAATTTCATCAAAAGTTTTCCTAATTCTATTCCTAATTTTCAACATTGCAAAAACTAACATGAACAATTAGGACAAAATTGAACTAGGCACTATGCTATTCACATCATCCAATCACAACTTCTATCTATAAATATATTCTAAGAAAAAGATGCAAAAATGCAACATGCAATAACTATGGATGAACTAAGATGTATATACATACTAGAAGAAAGTGCAATGCAATAATAAAAAACACTCCAAATATATATATAGGAAACCTAATAAAAGAAACAAAAATAAAGTGCAAAGTGTTCGGAAAGGAAAGTTTACGCCCCAATAATGACGAATCCTCCCCCACACTTAAGCGTTGCATGGTCTTCCGAGCACAAACACAATCCGGGGAGAATGAAGCTTTACAATCCTCCACCTTCAGCTGGCGGATGCGGGGGCTTGGGTTATAGGAAAATTGCTAAGTCCAATGTATGCTCGGCATCTCCATCCTCAGTGTCTTCCTCCTCTCCCGGCTCCTTGCCTTCACATCTCATCCTCAAAAAGAATGAATAAAGTATAATTAATAATTATATGGCAAGTGGCACAAAAGGATAAAGGAGAGAGTAAATAAGCATCTAATTGAGGAATTTTGCATAGTGGTGTGGAATGATGAAAATGATGATCCATGTGTGTATTTCGATTATCCGCGCGGGTGGAACACACACAACGGTCAGTGAAAACAGCATCCACATGATAAACCCCAATTTTGTGGTTTATCTTGTGTTTAATTTGGAAGATGTTATTAACTTTTCTCACATTTATTCAATAAAATAGCATGGTTTTGTAATTCTCCCTAAATTTGTGCTTAAGTGTGAAAACATGCTTTTTAGGCCTTAAAATAGCTAAATTTAATTCACTTTAATTCCATTCGATGCCTTGATATGTTTGCTAAGTGATTTTAGGTTTAGAAGGCAAAGATTGGAATGAAGGAATGAAGAAAAAGCATGTAAAAATGGAGAACTCATGAAGAAATGAAGGAATCGCAAAGCTGTCAATCCTGGCCACTTTGCACTCAATCGATCATAACTTGAGCAAAAGAGGTCCAAATGAGGCGGTTCTGGTTGCGTTGAAAAACTAACATCCGGGGATTCAAAATGATATAAAATTTGTCATAGTTGCTTGGCGTCTAAAGATGCATACGCGTGCATCATGCGTACGCGTGGGTGGATCAGCGTGACTCACTAAAGGCAAGTCATGGCCAGCAATTTCTAGCTCATTTTAGGCCCAGTCCAACTCATTTCTGATGCTATTGAACCCAAGGATTGAATGGGGAATGAACCAAGTAGTCATAGTTTAGTTTTCATCATGTTTTTGGGTGGAATTCTAGAGAGAGAGACTCTCTCTTCTCTCTAGATTTAGGATAGAAATTAGGGTAAAGTTAGGTTAATCTCTCTTAAATTTATCTTTCGATTCTTGTTTTGATTTCAATTCTCCTTATATTTTAGTGTTCTATTATCTTAATTAATTTCTTATTTTGCTCTCTTTTATGTTGATGAACAATTGTTGGATCTTGATTTCTTTTAATGCAATTTTATGTTTCTATGTCCTTTTTATATTCATCTTAATTGCTATTGTTGATTTCTTGCTTATGGTAGTTATAGGTTTCATTGATTCTTGCAATTTGTGATGTTTACTTTTCTTGCACACTAGGTGTTTGATAGAATGTTTCCTCTAGTTTTTTAGTAGTTTTCTTTACTCTTGGCCTAGGCTAAGGGAATTGAGTGACCTTGAGTCATTGGGTCTCATTGAATTGGTGATTTGAGAACCTTTGGTGATCAATTTGATACCCATTGACTACTAATCTAATTAGTAGATAGGTTGGGACTTATGGGTTGATGTGATCAAGCCTATTTGACGTACTTTAAGCTTAGGAGTAGATATTATGTACTTAAAGCTTTTGTAGGTAGACTTAATAGGTTGGCCCCTCATAATTATTAATGTATGGTTTGTAGACAAGGATGGTGATCTCAAATTACCTATGTTTAGCCAAGAGTTCTTTCCTTTATTTTATTTGTTCTTATCATTTACTTTCTTGTTGTTTACTTTTCTTCTCAAACTATAAAAATCAAACCCCCTTGCATTTTCATAGCCAATAATTGATCACTTCATTGCAATTTCTTGTGAGACGACCCGAGGTTTAAATACTTCGGTTAATTCTTATTGGGGTTTGTACTTGTGACAACCAATATTTTTGATGTGAGAATGTTTGTTGGTTTGAAGCTATGCTTACAACGAAGTTCTTATTTCTATAAGAGAAATTATAGACCGACATGACAATTTTCTCAATATCAAAATGGCACCTGTTCCGAGGGTTACCTGAAACTGTAGGTTGATCTTGGACGAGATCTTCTGTGCTGGTCGGAGATGACGTGTCCGGCTGGTGGGTGGAGGCCAGAGTTGTCGTGTCCGACTTGTTGAACTGGCGATGCTGCTGATCCCTTGTCACCGGAGGGTGGTGGTACCTGCAAGGGTTAGCAAGGGGTATTAAGCAGGTTTTTAGTAGAATCAGAATATGAGTTATACCTGGGTGCTCCAGTGTATTTATAATGGTGAGGAATGACCTTCTTGGAGATAAGATAGTTGTCTCATCTTAACTTATCTTTGAGTGAGGTCATCTTATCTTCAAGGGAACTGCCCTTATCTCTATAGGCTTGGACTGCCTTTGGATTTGGGTCTTGTTCCTCTGTTTGGGCCCTATTTGGGATTTTCCTGATAATTTGGCCGAGCTCTTGAAGAAGAGGTCGGATGGTCCTAACGTGAAGAGGTCGATCGACTTGTCATTAAACATCCCAGGTCAGACAGCTCGACCCAGGGTATGAACAGTACCCCTGCTTGAGCTCGGTCTTTCCCTTGAAATCGAGTTTTTTCGATTTCTTTTGGGGAAGCCAGGCTCGAGCATTCTTTCATTGAGTCTGTGTGTGAAACTTCATTTAAGTAGCTTTAAATGCAGAACATTTCTCCTTGTAGCGCACGTTTTGCACTTTCTTGGGAACGTGCGAGGGTTTTAAAAAACCCATTAACTCCCCCCTTCGCCGTTTCCTTTTCTCATTTTGAATTTTCATAAAGCCTTTCGCTTCCTATTTTCTTTCTCCTTGCTTACTGCAACTTCTCTTCTCTTCATTTTTCTGTCTTTGCCTGAGCCCTTTTTCACGCTTCTTTTCGTGGCGTCATTGGTGGTTACTGGAGCTTCCTTTTTTCGAAAGGCCTTTCTGAATTTTGCCTCTTCGCCTTCAACTTTTTCGGCGCTTCCTCCTTTTTCAGGTTGGTTCTTCTTTCTTTTACTTCTTTCGTCGTTTTTCTTTTATGCTTGCATTGTTCTACTCTTGGTAAAGTTTTGATCTGGCTTGACTTTGTGTTGGAAAGTTTGGACCTTTTGTGTCATCGTGTATCTGCTTGTTACTGTTCTGGGAATATCCTTTGATTTTGAAATGGTCCTTTTGCATTTTAGAGTTTCTGCGTGCCGTTTTATTGTTTTCTTGTTTGTGCTCTTCTTCTATGAACTGCATGTTGTTTACTGTGGCTTATGAACCTGTTTACTTCCTAAAAAGATTGCTCCTTTGATGACTTTCTCCATGTTGGTAGTTTTCTTTGATGATGAACTTTGTAAAAGATAAGGATTTTCTGGTGGCTTGTTTTTGTGTTGTTGCTTGTTTGGAAGGTGATTATTTCGCTGAGAATTTTGTTGAGGTGTAGCCTTGTAGACTCTTTTCTTAGTCCTTACTTTATTCTTGCCTTTAAAGGATGCCACTAGACCTTGGTATGTGTCTTGGGGTTTTCCTTTTACTGTTTGTATTGCTCTGAGTCATGTTTGTTCGAGTTGTTTTGATTTCGCCCGAGCTGTTTTGGTTAGTGTTCCGAGGGTTACCTAAAACTGTAGGTCGATCTCGGATGAGATCTTCTGTTCTGGTTGGAGATGACGTGTCCGGCTGGTGAGTGACGGCCGGAGCTGTCGTGTCCGATTTGTTGGACTGGCTATGCTGCTGATCCTTTATCACCGGAGGGTGGTGGTACATGCAAGGGACTCCGATGCTTAAGTTAGCAAGGGTATTAAGCAGATTTTTTGTAGAATCAAAGTATGAGTTATACCTGGCTGCTCCAGTGTATTTATAATAGTGTGGAGTGACCTTCTTAGATAAGATTAGTTAGTTATCTTTATCTTATCTTATCTTATCTTTGAGTGAGGTCATCTTATCTTCAAGGGAACCGCCCTTATCTCTATAGGCTTGGGCTGTCTTATCTTATCTTTGAGTGAGGTCATCTTATCTTCAAGGGAACCGCCCTTATCTCTATAGGCTTGGGCTGTGATAAGCGGATAATTTATACGCTTTTTGTCATTGTTTTTACATAGTTTTTAGTATAATTTAGTTAGTTTTTAATATATTTCTATTAGTTTTTAAATAAAAATCACATTTCTGGACTTTACTATGAGTTTGTGTGTTTTTCTGTGATTTCAGGTATTTTCTGGCTGAAATTGAGGGACTTGAGCGAAAATCAGATTCAGAGGCTGAAGAAGGACTGCAGATGCTGTTGGATTCTGACCTCCCTGCACTCAAAGTGGATTTTCTAGAGCTACAGAACTCCAAATGGCGCGCTCTCAATTGCGTTGGAAAGTAGACATCCAGGGCTTTCTCGCAATATATAATAGTCCATAATTTTCCCGAGTTTACATGACGCAACCAGGCGTTCAACGCCAGCTTCTTGCCCTATTATGGAGTTAAACGCCAGAAACAGGTTGCAAAGTGGAGTTAAACGCCAAAAACAGGTTACAAACTGGCGTTCAACTACAAGAGAAGCCTCTACACGTATAAATCTCAATGCTCAGTCCAAGCACACACCAAGTAGGCCCCAAAAGTGGATTTCTGCATCATTTACTCATTTCTGTAAACCCTAGTAACTAGTTTAGTATAAATAGGACTTTTTACTATTGTATTCACATCTTCGGATCTATCCATTGATCATGTTTTAATGATTGAGTCCTTTTTGGGAGGCTGGCCATTCGGCCATGCCTAGACCTTGTTCTTATTTATTTTCAACGGTAGAGATTCTACACACCATATATTAAGGTGTGGAGCTCTGCTGTTCCTCATGAATTAATGCAAAGTACTATTGTTTTTCTATTCAACTCAAGCCTATTTCTTATCTAAGATATACACTTGTTCTTTAATCTGAGGAAGGTGATGATCGGTGACACTCATCACCATTCTCACCCATGAACGCGTGCTTGACAACCACCTCCGTTCTACTTGTAATCGCTTAAGTGCATATCTCTTAGCCTTTTGGTTCATGTCGCATGGTTGCCTCGCCTGACAACCAAGCCTTCCATTCCATGAGATCAGAGTCTTCGTGGTATAGGCTAGAATTATTGACGGCCATTCTTGAGATCCGGAAAGTCTAAACCTTGTCTGTGGTATTCCGAGTAGGATCTGGGAAGGGATGGCTGTGACGAGCTTCAAACTCGCGAGTGCTGGGGTAGTGACAGACGCAAAAGGATAGTAAATCCTATTCCAGTATGATCGAGAACTGACAGATGATTAGCCATGCAGTGACAGCGCATTGGACCATTTTCACAGAGAGGATGGGATGTAGCCATTGACAATGGTGATGCCCAACATACAGCTTGCCATGGAAAGGAGTATGAAGGATTGGATGAAAGCAGTGGGAAAGCAGATATTCAGGAGAAATTAAGCAACTCTATACGCTTATCTGAAATTCTCACTAATGAATTACATAAGTATATCTATCCTTATTTTACGTTTTATTTATCTTTTAATTATTAAATCCCCATAACCAATTGAATCTGCCTGACTGAGATTTACAACGTGACCATAGCTTGCTTCAAGCCGACAATCTCCGAGGGATCGACCCTTACTCACGTAAGGTTTATTACTTGGACGACCCAGTTCACTTGCTGGTTAGTTGTGCGGAGTTGTGGCAAAGTGTGTGAATTACGTTCCGAGCACCAAGTTTTTAGCGCCGTTGTTAAGGATCACAATTTCGTGCACCAAGTTTTTGGCGCCATTGTCGGGGATTGTTCGAGTTTGGACAACTGACGGTTCATCTTGTTGCTCAGATTAGGTAATTTTATTTTAATTTTAAGCTTTTTGTTTTTATTATTCTTATTTTTGAAAAAAATAAAAATAAATATTTTTAAAAATATATTTTTCTTCAGAATTTTTAAGAATGAATTCTAGTATTTCATGATGATTTGTTGAATCCTGGCTGGCTGTAAGCCATGTCTAATCTTTTGGACCGGGGTTTCAACTTATCATCACAAAAGCTTGTTGATCTTCCTTGCCAAATGGCAGTTACACACATAGTTGTTGTATACATGGGAGGTAGGAAATGTCTGCTGAAGCTTGGCTGGCCATTGGCCATGTCTAGTGTTTTGGACCGGAGCTTTCATTGAAAGCATGGCTGGCTAGTAAGCCATGTCTAATTCCTGGACTGGAGCTTTAGACTAAAATTGTAAGATTCCTGGAATTCCTATTAAAAATTTTGAAATCCTTATTTTCTTTTTCAAAATAATTTTAAAAAAAATATACAGAAAAATTTAATAAAATCATAAAATAAAAAATAATTTGATGTTTCTTGTTTGAGTCTAGTGTCAAATTGTAAGTTTGGTGTCAATTGCATGTTTATTTCTTCCTTGCATTTTTCGAAAATTCATCATGCATTCTTCATGATCTTCAAGTTGTTCTTGATGAATCCTCTTGTTTGATCTTCATGTTTTCTTGTTTTGCATCTTTTCTTGTTTTTCATGTGCATTTTCAATTTGTAAGTGTCTAATTATTGAAAATGTCTAAGTTTAGTGTCTTGCATGTTTTTTTTTTCTTAGAAATTTTCAAAAATAAGTCTTGGTGTTCATCTTGATCTTCAAAGTATTTTTGGTGTTCATCTTGACATTCATAGTGTTCTTGTATGCATTAGTTGTTTTGATTCATAATTTTCATGTTTTGTTTCAATTTTGTGTTTTTCTCTTTCTTCATTAAAATTCAAAAAATCAAAAAAAATATCTTTCCCTCTTTCTTCTCATAAAATTCGAAAATTTGAGTTGACTTTTTAAAAAAAATTTAAGATTTAGTTGTTTCTTATGAGTCAAATCAAATTTTTAATTTAAAAATTCTATCTTTTTTAAATCTTTTTCAAAAATCAAAACTTTTTCATATTTTCGAAAATTTCAAATTGATCTTCAAAAATCTTTTTCTTATTTTGTTTCATAATTTCAAAATCTTTACTAACAATTAATGTGATTGATTCAAAAATTTTAAGTTTGTTACTTGCCTAATAAGAAAGGTTCAATCTTTAAATTTTAAGATCATATCTTTTTGTTTCTTGTTAGTCAAGTAATCAACTTTAATTTTCAAAATCAAATCTTTTTAAATTTCTTTTTCAAATCTTTTTCAAAATAAGTTTCAGTCACATTTTTTCAAAATCAATTTCAAAATCTTTTCTAACTTCTTATCTTTTCAAAAATTGATTTTCAAATCTTTTTCAATTAACGACTTAACTTTTTGTTCGACTCCTATCTTTTTCAAAACTACCTAACTAACTCTCTCCCTCTAATTTTCGAAAATACCCTTCCCTCTTTTTCAAAATTTTTTTTAATTAACTAATTGTTTTAAACTTTAATTTAATTTAATTTTTCTTTTTTCAAATTTTAAACTTTAATTTTAAATTAAAAATAAAAATACTTTTATTTGAATTTATTTAATTTTCGAAATTCTCTCCCCTTCATCTCTTTCTAATTATTTTATTCATTTACTAACACTTCTCTTGATCTAAAAATTCGAACCCTCTCTTCCTCCTGGTGTTCAAATTTCTCTTCTTCTATTCTTTTCTTCTTCTACTCACATAAAGAAATCTCTATACTATGACATAGAGGATTCCATATTTTCTTTTCTGTTCTCTTCTTTTTCATATGAGCAGGAACAAGGATAAGAACATTCTTGTTGAAGCTGATCCTGAACCTGAAAGGACTCTGAAGAGGAAGCTAAGGGAAACTAAAGCACAACTCTCTGGAGAAAATCTAACAGAAATTTTTGATAAATAAGGAGACATGGCTGAAAATATTAACAATGCAAGGAAGATGCTTGGTGAATTTACTGCACCAAATTCTAACTTACATGGAAGAAGCATCTCAATCTCTGCCATTGGAGCAAACAATTTTGAGCTAAAGCCTCAATTAGTTTTTCTGATGCAACAGAACTGCAAGTTTCATGGACTTCCATCAGAAGATCCTTTTCAGTTCTTAACTGAATTCTTGCAAATCTGTGATACTGTTAAGACCAATGGGGTTGATCCCGAGGTCTACAGGCTTATGCTTTTCTCGTTTGCTGTAAGAGACAGAGCTAGAATATGGTTGGACTCTCAACCTAAAGACAGCCTGAACTCTTGGGATAAGCTGGTCACGGCTTTCTTAGCCAAGTTCTTTCCTCCTCAAAAGCTTAGTAAGCTTAGAGTGGATGTTCAAACCTTCAAACAGAAATAAGGTGAGTCCCTCTATGAAACTTGGGAGAGATACAAGGAACTGACCAAAAAGTATCCTTCTGACATGCTTTCAGAATGGACCATCCTGGATATATTCTATGATGGTATGTCTGAATTATCTAAAATGTCATTGCACTATTCTGCAGGTGGATCCATTCACCTAAAGAAAACGCCTGCAGAAGCTCAAGAACTCATTAACATGGTTACAAATAACCAGTTCATGTACACTTCTGAAAGGAATCCTATGAGTAATGGGACGCCTATGAGGAAGGGAGTTCTTGAAATTGATACTCTGAATGCCATATTGGCTCAGAATAAAATATTGACTCAGCAAGTCAATATGATCTCTCGGAGTATGAATGGATTGAAGGAATCATCCAACTGTACTAAAGAGGCATCTTCTGAAGAAGAAGCTTATGATCCTGAAAACCCTGCAATAGTAGAGGTGAATTACATGGGTGAACCCTATGGAAACACCTATAATCCCTCATGGAGAAATCATTCAAATTTCTCATGGAAGGATCAACAAAAGCCTCAACAAGGCTTTAATAATGGTGGAAGAAACAAGTTTAGCAATGGCAAACCTTTTCCATCATCCACTCAGTAATAGACAGAGAATTCTGAGCAGAACCCATCTAGCTTAGCAAATATAGTCTCTGATCTATCTAAGGCCACTGTGAGTTTCATGAATGAAACAAGGTCCTCCATTAGATATTTGGAGGTACAAGTGGGCCAGCTGAGTAAAAGGGTCACTGAAACTCCTCCTAGTACTCTCCCAAGCAATACAGAAGAAAATCCAAAGAGAGAGTGCAAGGCCATTGATTTGACCATCATGGCCGAACCTACAAGGGGGGAGGAGGATGTGAATCCTAGTGAGGAAGACCTCCTGGGACGTTTAGTGACCAATAAGGAGTTTCCCTTTGAGGAACCAAAAGAATCTGAGGCTCATCTAGAGACCATAAAGATTCTATTGAACCTCCTTCTGCCCTTCATGAGCTCTGATGAGTATTCTTCTTCCGAAGAGAATGAAGACGTTACTGAAGAGCAAGTTGCTAAGTACCTTGGTGCAATCATGAAGCTGAATGCCAAATTATTTGGTAATGAGACTTGGGAAGATGAACCTCCCTTGCTCACCAATGAACTGAACGCATTGGATAGGCAGAAATTACCTCAAAAGAAATAGGATCCTGGCAAATTCTTAATACCCTGTACCATAGACACCATGACCTTTGAGAAGGCTCTGTGTGACCTGGGGTCAGGAATAAACTTAATGCCACTCTCTGTAATAGAGAAACTTGGGATCTTTGAGGTGCAAGTTGCCAGAATCTCATTAGAGATGGCAGACAACTCAAGAAAATAGGCTTATGGACAAGTAGAGGACGTGTTAGTAAAGGTTGAAGGCCTTTACATCCCTGCTGATTTCATAATCTTAGACACTGGGAAAGATGAGGATGAATCCATCATCCTTGGAAGACCCTTCCTAGCCACAGCAAGAGTTGTGATTGATGTGGACAGAGGAGAGTTGGTCCTTCAACTGAATGAGGACAACCTTATGTTTAAGACTCAAGGATCTCCTTCTGTAACCATGGAGAGGAAGCATGAAAAGCTTTTCTCACTGCAGAGTCAACCAAAGCCCCCACAATCAAAGTTTAAGTTTGGTGTTGGGAGGCCACAACCAAACTCTAAGTTTGGTGTTGAACCCCCACATTCAAACTCTAAGTTTGGTGTTGGGAGGTTCCAACCTTGCTCTGACTATCTGTGAGGCTCCATGAGAGCTCACTGTCAAGCTATTGACATTAAAGAAGCGCTTGTTGGGAGGCAACCCAATGTTAATTAATTATATCTATTTTATTTTCTTTTTGTTATTTTGTGTTTTATTAGGTTGATGATCATGTGGAATCACAAAAACTACTAAAAATTGAAAAATAAAATGAAAAACAGCATTAAAAATAGCACACCCTGGAGGAGGAGCATTCTAGCGTTTAAACGCCAGAAACAAGCATCTGTCTAGCGTTTAACGCCAGAACAAAGCACCAAACTGGAGTTTAAAGCCAGAAACAAGCATCTACCTGGCGTTAAACGCCAGAAACAAGCATCTACCTGGCGTTAAATGCCAGAAACAGGCTACATTTGGGCATTTAATGCCAGAAATAAGCAGCAGTCTGGCGTTAAACACCAAGATTGCACAGCAAGGGCATTTTACATGCCTAATTGGAGCAGGGATGTTAATTCCTTGGCTCCACTGGATCTGTGGACCCCAAATACCCTTCACCAATCACCTCAATCACTCTTCCCTATCACCTCTTCACCATTCACATCCATCCCCTCTTCCCCATAAACCCCACCTAGCTCCAAAATTCAAACTCTTTTCCCTCCCAAACCCAACCCTAATGGCCGAACCCTAAACCCCCCCCCCACTCCTATATAAACCCCTCATTCCTTCTTCATTTTTACACAAAATAACCCTCCTTTCTTCCCCTTGGCCGAATACACACTTCTCTCCCTCTCCTCCATTCTTTCTCTTCTTCTCCTTCTTTCTTTCTTCTTTTGCTCGGGGACGAGCAAACATTTTAAGTTTGGTGTGGTAAAAAGTATTTCTTTTTATTTTTCCATAACCATCAATGGCACCTAAGGCCAGAGAAACCTCAAAAAAGAGGAAAGGGAAGACAAAAGCTTCCACCTCCGAGTCATGAGAGATGGAGAGATTCATCTCAAGGGTCCATAGCTCAGTAGTAGAGCATTTGACTGCACAACAAGAGAGCCTACTCATGGACCTCAACAAGAGCATGAGGAATTCCCTCACCAAGAAATCCCTGAGATGCCTCAAGGGATACATTTTCCTCCACACAACTATTGGGAGCAACTAAGGATAGGAGCACCAAAATCACTAGGGAGGAGCAACAAAGGCAAGAAAGAGACATAGAGGAGCTCAAAAGCACCATTGGTTCTTCAAGAAGAGGAAGACGCCATCCTCACTAAGGTGGACTCATTCCTTAATCTCCTTGTCTATTTATTTTACTGTTTCTCGATTTTTGAGCTTTATGTTTTATTTATGTTTGGGTCTTCACTATATGATCACTAGTGTCTAAGTGTCTATGCCTTAAAGTTAAGAATGTCCTATGAATCGATCACCTTTCTTAAATGAAAAATGTTCTAAAAAAAAAAAGAACAAGAAGTACATGATTTCAAATTCATCCTTGAAATTAGTTTAATTATTTTGATGTGGTGACAATACTTTTTGTTTTCTGAATGAATGCTTGAACAGTGCATATGTCTTTTGATATTGTTGTTTATGAATGTTAAATATGTTGGCTCTTGAAAGAATGATGAAAAGGAGACATGTTATTTGATAATCTGAAAAATCATAAAAATGATTCTTGAAGCAAGAAAAAGCAGTGAATACAAAAGCTTGCGAAAAAAAAGAGAAAAATAGCGAAAAAAAAGAGAAAAAGAAAAAGAAAAAGCAAGCAGAAAAAGCCAAAAGCTCCTTAAACCAAAAGGCAAGAGCAAAAAGCCAATAACCCTTAAAACCAAAATGCAAGGGTAATAAAAAGGATCCAAGGCTTTGAGCATTAATGGATAAGAGGGCCTAAAGGAATAAAATCCTGACCTAAGCGGCTAAACCAAGCTATCCCTAACCATGTGCTTGTGGCGTGAAGGTGTGAAGTGAAAACTTGAGACTGAGCGGTTAAAGTCAAGGTCCAAAGCAAAAGAAGAGTGTGCTTAAGAACCCTGGACACCTCTAATTGGGGACTCTAGAAAAGCTGAGTCATAATCTGAAAAGGTTCACCCAATTATGTGTCTGTGGCATTTATGTATCCGGTGGTAATACTGGAAAACAAAGTGCCTAGGGCCACGGCCAAGACTCATAAAGTAGCTGTGTTCAAGAATCAACATACTGAACTAGGAGAATCAATAACTCTATCTGAATTCTAAGTTCCTACAGATGCCAATCATTCTGACTTCAATGGATAAAATGAGATGCCAAAACTATTCAAGAGGTAAAAAGCTACTAGTCCCGCTCATCTGATTGGAGCTAAGTTTCATTGATATTTTGGAATTTATAGTATATTCTCTTTGTTTTATCCTATTTGATTTTCAGTGGCTTGGGGACAAGCAACAATTTAAGTTTGGTGTTGTGATGAGCGGATAATTTATACGCTTTTTGGCATTGTTTTTACATAGTTTTTAGTATAATTTAGTTAGTTTTTAATATATTTTTATTAGTTTTTAAATAAAAATCACATTTCTGGACTTTACTATGAGGTTGTGTGTTTTTCTGTGATTTCAGGTATTTTCTGGCTGAAATTGAGGAACTTGAGCAAAAATCAGATTCAAAGGCTGAAGAAGGACTGCAGATGCTGTTGGATTCTGACCTCCCTGCACTCAAAGTGGATTTTCTGGATCTACAGAAGTCCAAATGGCGCGCGCTTAATTGCGTTGGGAAGTAGACATCCAGGGCTTTCCAGTAATATATAATAGACTATACTTTGCCCAAATTTAGATGTCGCAAACTGGCGTTCAACACCAGCTTCCTGCTCTATTCTGGAGTCAAATGCCAGAAACAGGTTGCAAAGTGGAGTTAAACGCCAGAAAGAGGTTACAAAACTGGCGTTCAACTCCAAGAGAAGCCTCTACACGTGTAAAGCTCAATGCTCAGTCCAAGCACACACCAAGTGGGCCCCGGAAGTGGATTTTTGCATTATTTACTCATTTCTGTAAACCCTAGTAACTAGTTTAATATAAATAGGACTTTTTACTATTGTATTTACATCCTCGGATCTATCCTTTGATCATGTTTTGATGACTGAATCCTCTTTGGGAGGCTAGCCATTCGGCCATGCCTAGACCTTGTTCTTATGTATTTTCAACGGTAGAGTTTATACACACCATAGATTAAGGTGTGGAGCTCTGCTGTTCCTCATAAATTAATTCAAAGTACTATTGTTTTTCTATTCAACTCAAGCCTATTTCTTATCTAAGATATACACTTGTTCTTCAACCTGAGGAAGGTGATGATCCATAACACTCATCACCATTCTCACCCATGAACGCGTGCCTGACAACCACCTCCGTTCTACTTGCAATCGCTTAAGTGCATATCTCTTAGCCTTCTGGTTCATGACGCATGGTTGCCTCGCCTGACAACCGAGCCTTCCATTCCATGAGATCAGACTCTTCGCGGTATAGGCTAGAATTATTGGTGGCCATTCTTGAGATCCGGAAAGTCTAAACCTTGTCTGTGATATTCCGAGTAGGATTTGGGAAGGCATGGCTGTGACGAGCTTCAAACTCGCGAGTGCTGGGCGTAGTGACAGACGCAAAAGGATAGTAAATCCTATTCCAGTATGATCGAGAACCGACAGATGATTAGCCATGCAGTGACAGCGCATTGGACCATTTTCACAGAGAGGACGGGATGTAGCCATTGACAACGGTGATGCCCAACATACAGCTTGACATGGAAAGGAGTATGAAGGATTGGATGAAAGTAGTGGGAAAGCAGAGATTCAGGAGGAATTAAGCAACTCTATACGCTTATCTGAAATTCTCACCAATGAATTACATAAGTATCTCTATCCTTATTTTACGTTTTATTTATCTTTTAATTATTAAATCCCCATAACCAATTGAATCCGCCTGACTGAGATTTACAAGGTGACCATAGCTTGCTTCAAGCTGATAATCTCCGTGGGATCTACCCTTACTCATGTAAAGTTTATTACTTGGACGACCCAGTGCACTTGCTGGTTAGTTGTGCGGAGTTGTGACAAAGTGTGTGAATTACGTTCCGAGCACCAAGTTTTTGGCGCTGTTGTTAAGGATCACAATTTCGTGCACCAGGCTGCCTTTGAATTTGGGTCATGTTCCTCTATCTGGGCCCTTTATTGGGCTTTCCTGGCAATTTGGCCGAGCTCTTTGAGAAGAGGTCGGGTAGTCTGACCTGAAGAGGTCGGTCGTCTTTGTCGCTAAACATCTCGGGTCGGATAGCTCGACCCAGGGTATGAACAGTGCCCCTGCTCAAGGTCGGTCTTTCTTTTGAGGTCGAGTCTTAGTTTTAGGACTTCGATCCTTTTACGGTGAAGCCGAACTCGAGCATTTTGTCGACTTTGTAGAATTTTCCTTTGAATGCGGAATGTTTCTCTTTGAATTTTCATTATTTTGAAAACGCACGTCTCCTTGCTTTGGGAATGCGCGAGGGTTTAATTAACCTCATTAATTCTTTTAATGCTCCATTTTCTTTGCCTCCCACGTTCATTTTGAACTTTTTTCACAAAAAACGGTTTTTCTTCTCTGTTTCTTTGCTGTAACTTCCCCTTTTCTTTCTACCTTTCTGTTTTGTCTGAGACTTTGCATTTTCACGTTTTTCTCTGTGATGTTGTTTGGTGATTGCTGGCGCTTTCTTTTCTTTGGAAGGCGATTCCGGATTTTATCTTTCCGTCTTCACTTTCTTTGAAGCTTTCGCCTTTTTCCAGGTTGGTTCTTCTTTCCACTTCTTTACTTCCTTTATCGCTTTGCATTCGGTTCTTGGTAAAGTTTTTATTTTGCTTAAATGCATGTTGGAAAGCTTGAACCTTTTTGCGTTGTTATGCTTGATTTTTATTGTGATGCATGTTGTTACTGAGGCGTTTATGAACCTGTTTGCTTTCCCCAAAAGATTGCTCCTTTGATGACTTTCACCATGTTGGTAATTTTGCTGACGAATCTTTGTAGAAAGTAACGATTTTTCTGGTGGCTTGTTTTGATTTTCTTCGTGTCGTTGCTTGTTTGGGGGGGATTTATTTTTCTGAAAAAGGTGGCGTCTTTGATGACTTCTTCTTGATACGTTTTGTTGCTTGGTAGTTCCGTTTGTTAATAAGCTGAGACTGTGGGTTTGGAAGGTAGTTATTTTGATGACTTTATTTGATTTTGTTGCTCGTGGCTTTCTTCTCAGAGTGTCACTTTTGTTGAAAAAGGGTTATTATCTTCCTGTTAGGACGTGTAGAGATGTAGGCTTGTAGGTTTTTCGCTGAATCTCTGCTTTCCTACTGTCTTCATTCAATCATTCATACTCCTTTCCATGGCAAGCTGTATGTTGGGCATCACCGTTGTCAATGGCTACTTCCCGTCCTCTCAGTGAAAATGGTCCAAATGTGCTATCACATCACGGCTAATCATCTGTCGGTTCTCGATCATGTTGGAATAGGATCCATTGATCCTTTTACGTATGTCACTACGCCTAACACTCGCGAGTTTGAAGCTTGTCATAGTCATCCCTTTCCAGATCCTACTCGGAATACCACAGACAAGGTTTAGACTTTCCGGATCTCAAGAATGGCCACCAATAATTCTAGCTTATACCATGAAGACTCCGATCTTTCAGAATGGAGGCTAAGAGATAAACGTTCAATCCAAGATAGAACGGAAGTGGTTGTCAGGCACGCGTTCATAGGTTGAGAATAGTGATGAGTGTCACGGATTATCATATTCATCATGGTTGAACTACAAGCGAATATCTTAAAATGGGAATAAGCTTGAATTGAATAAGAAAACAATAGTACTTTGCATTAATTCATGAGGAACAACAAAGCTCCACACCTTAATCTATGGTGTGTAGAAACTCTACCGTTGAAAATACATAAGTGATGAAGGTCCAGGCATGGCCGAATGGCCAGCCCCCTAAACATGATCAATGAACATAAAATTATTCAAAAGATGATCAAAAGATGTGAAATAAATCACTAAAAGTAGTTTTTATACTAAACTAGTAACTAGGGTTTACAGAAATGAGTAAATGATGCAGAAATCCACTTCCGGGGCCCACTTGGTGTGTGCTTGGGCTGAGCATTGAGATTTCATGTGTAGAGACTCTTTTTGGAGTTAAACGCCAGGTTGTAGCATGTTTCTGGCGTTTAACTCTGATTTCCAACCTGTTTCTGGCGTTTAACTGCAGAATAGGCAGGAAGTTGGCGTTTGAACGCCAGTTTGCATTATCAAAACTCGGGCAAAGTATGGAATATTATATATTGATGAAATGCCCTGGATGTCTACTTTCCAACGCAATTAAGAGCGTTCCAATTGGGTTTTTGTAGCTCCAGAAAATCTATTTCGAGTGCAGGGAGGTCAGAGTCCAACAGCATCTGCAGTCCTTTTCAGCCTCTGAATCAGATTTTTGCTCAGGTCCCTCAATTTCAACCAGAAATTACCTAAAATCACAGAAAAATATACAAACTCATAGTAAAGTCCAGAAATATGATTTTTATTTAAAAACTAGGGTAAAGTATACTTTTTGTCCCTGAAGTTTGCTAAAAGTTTTAAAAATATCCCTAAGTTTTAATTTGTTTTAATTTTGTCCCTCAAGTTTTCGATTTGCATCAATTTTACCCTTATTACTAATTTTTTGATAATTAATATTTTTCTTTCCAAATATACCCCTCACTTATTATACCTATATCATCACAACCCTCTGTCTCTCTTTCTTTTTCTCCATCTCCATCACCACCATCTCCGTTGAGCCCCAATCTTCGATGACCACTACCCTTTTTCTTCTTCTTCGCACAAACCCAGCAACAACGAAGCCATCGCTCTTCCTCCTCTGTTAGCAAACCCAGCCTCATTAATTATTAGTACTAGTTGGGTTAATACATTTTTTTTGTTTCCAGATTTCACACAAAGCAAAGCAAAATCCTTTTGCTGCCACACCAACCTGAAACTCTGACCCTAACAACAAAGTTTCTTCCTTTCAATATTACTCGTACTATACCTCATTGAAAAATTAATAACACAAAAAATTAAATGACAGAGAACCAAACATGATCCATTTCAACACACTTCTTCTCATTTCTCAAAATACCAACATCCAAAACAAACAAATTTATCATCATGACCATGATTATACTCCAATCTCTTCCCCTCTCCCAAAAAAAATTAAAAAATTAAAAAAAAAGAGAGAAAATAAGAAGAAGAGGAGGATGAGAGAAAAGACCACATCTTTAAACACATGCATCATCAAAAAGTATGGTTTTTTTTTAGACTTCATTGTTGGGCAAAAATGCATGCTTTTTGAAATTTCAATGAACATATTGAGAGTGAAAAGTGGTAAGAGCATTGCTAGAGGGATGCTGCGAGAAGAACTCCTCCAAAAACTGGTTCTATAGAACCTATCCCACATCTCATTCTCTGTTTGCTAACAGAGAAGGAGGAAGAGCGATGGCTTCGTTGTGTCTGGATTTGCGCAAAAAAGAAGAAAAAGGGTGGTGGTCATCGAAGATTGGGGCTCAACGGAGATGGTAGTGATGGAAATGGAGAGAAAGAAAGAGAGACAGAGGGTTGTGATGATGATGGGGGTGAAGAGGACGGTGAAGATGAAAAAAAAGAAAGAAGGAGAGACAGAGGGTTGTGATGATGATGATGATAGGTATAATAAGGGAGGGGTATATTTGGAAAGAAAAATATTAATTATCAAAAAATTAGTAATAAGGATAAAATTGATGCAAATCGAAAACTTGAGGGACAAAATTAAAACAAATCAAAACTTAGAGATATTTTTGAAACTTTTAGCAAACTTCAGGGACAAAAAGTATACTTTACCCTAAAAACTAATAAAAACATACTAAAAACTAACTAAATCATACTAAAAACTACTTAAAAACAATGCCAAAAAGCGTATAAATTATCCGCTCATCACAACACCAAACATAAATTGTTGCTTGTCCCCAAGCAACTGAAAATCAAATAGGATAAAAAGAAGAGAATATACTATAAATTCCAAAGTATCAATGAAACTTAGCTCCAATTAAATGAGCGGGACTAGTAGCTTTTTGCCTCTGAACAGTTTTGGCATCTCACTTTATCCTTTAAAGTTCAGAATGATTGGCATCTATAGGAACTCAGAATTTATAAAGTGTTATTGATTCTCCTAGTTCAGTATGTTGATTCTTGAAACACAGCTACTTTATGAGTCTTGGCCGTTGCCCTAAGCACTTTGTTTTCTAGTATTACTACCGGATACATAAATGCCACAGACACATAACTGGGTGAACCTTTTCAGATTGTGACTCAGCTTTGCTAGAGTCCCCAATTAGAGTTGTCCAGGGTTCTTAAGCACACTCTTTTTGCTTTGGATCATGACTTTAACCGCTCAGTCTCAAGCTTTTACTTGACACCTTCATGCCACAAGCACATGGTTAGGGACAGCTTGGTTTAGCCACTTAGGCCAGGATTTTATTCCCTTAGGCCCTCCTATCCATTAATGCTCAAAGCCTTGGATCTTTTTTATTTTACCCTTGCCTTTTGGTTTAAAGGATTACTGGCTTTTTCTGCTTGCTTTTTCTTTTTTTTCTTTTTCTTTTATTTTCGCCATTTTTTCTTTTTTTTCAAGCTTTTGTATTCACTGCTTTTTCTTGCTTCAAGAATCAATTTTATGATTTTTCAGATTATCAATAACATTTCTCCTTTTCATCATTCTTTTAAGAGCCAACAAATTTAACATTCATAAACAACAAATTCAAAAAATATGCACTGTTCAAGCATTCATTCAGAAAACAAAAAGTGTTGCCACCATATCAAAATAATTAAACTAAGCTCAAGGATGAATTCGAAATCATGTACTTCTTGTTCTTTTGATTTTAGAACATTTTTCATTTAAGAAAGGTGATGGATTCATAGGACATTCATAGCTTTAAGGCATAGACACTAGACACTAATGATCATGTAATAAGACACAAACATAAATAAAAATAAAGCATAGAGAACGAAAACATAAAAAATTAACTAGACAAGGAGATTAAGGAACGGGTCCACCTTAGTGAGGGTGGCGTCTTCTTCCTCTTGAAGAACCAATGGTGTTCTTGAGATCCTCTATGTCTTTTCCTTGCCTTTGTTGCTCCTCCCTCATAGCTCTTTGATCTTCTCTAATCTCATGGAGAATGATGGAGTGCTCTTGGTGCTCCATCCCCAGTTGTCCCATGTTGGAACTTAATTCTCCTAGGGAGATGTTGATTTGCTCCAAATAGTTTTGTGGAGGAAAGTGCATCCCTTGAGGCATCTCAGGGATTTCATGATGAGGAATTTCTTCATGTTCTTGTTGAGGTTCATGAGTGGGCTCTCTAGTTTGCTCCATTCTCTTTTTAGTGATGGACTTGTCCTCTTCAATATGGATGTCTTCATCTATGACAATTTCAGCCGAATTACAGTGGTGACAAATGAGGTGAGGGAAGGCTAATCTTGCCAAAGTGGAGGACTTGTCAGCCACCTTGTAGAGTTCTTGAGAATTAATCTCATGAATTTCCACTTCCTCCCCAATCATGATACTATGGATCATGATATCCCGATCCACAGTTACTTCGGATCGGTTGCTAGTAGGAATGATAGAGCGTTGGATGAACTCCAACCATCCTCTAACTACAGGCTTAAGGTCATGCCTTTTTAATTGAACTGGCATGCCTCTTGAGTCAATTTTCCATTGAGCTCCTTCCTCACATATGTCCATGAAGACTTGGTCCAACCTTTGATCAAAGTTGACCCTTCTAGTGTAGGGGCGTGCATTTTCTTTCATCATTGGTAAGTTGAACGCTAACCTTACATTTTCTGGACTGAAATCTAAGTATTTCCCCCGAACCATTGTAAGCTAATTCTTTGGATTCGGGTTCATACTTTGATCATGGTTCCTAGTGATCCATGCGTTTGCATAGAACTCTTGAACCATTAAGATTCCGACTTGTTGAATAGGATTGGAGAGTACTTCCCATCCTCTTCTTCTAATCTCTTGTCGGATCTCCGGATATTCACCCTTTTTAAGCTTAAAAGGGACCTCAGGGATCATCTTTTTCTTGGCCACAACTTCATAGAAGTGGTCTTGATGGACCTTTGAGATGAATCTCTCCATCTCCCATGACTCATAGGTGGAAGCAATTGCCTTCCCTTTCCTCTTTCTTGAGGTTTCTCTGGCCTTAGGTGCCATTAATGGTTATGGAAAAACAAAAAGCAACGCTTTTACCACACCAAACTTAAAATGTTTGCTCGTCCTCGAGCAAAAGAAGAAGAAAAATAGTAGAAGAAGAAGAAAATGGAGGAGATGGAGGGGAAGGTGTATTCGGCCAAGTGGGAGAAGAAGTGTTTGTAAAGTGTGAAAATGAAGTAGTGTTGAGGGGTTTATATAGGGGTGGGGGGAGGTTTAGGTTTCGTGTATTAGGGTTGGGTTTGGGAGGGAAATGGATTTTGAATTTAGAGTTAGGTGGGGTTTTTGGGGAAGAGTGGATGGATGTGAATGGTGAAGGGTATTTGGGAAAGAGATATAGAAGTGATTAGTGAAAGGTATTTGGGGAAGAGTGTTATGAAAGGGTGTGAAGAGGAGAGAAGAAGAAGTGGGGTAGGTGGAGATCCTGTGGGGGACAGATCCTGAGGGGTCAAGGACTTATCATCCCTGCTCCATTTAGGCATGCAAAACGCCCTTAGAGTGCACTTCTGGCGTTAAACGCCAGGTTGCTGCTTGTTTCTGGCATTTAACGCCAGCTTTTCTCCCATTTCTGGCGTTAAATGCCAAGTAGATGCTCTGTTCTGGCGTTAAACGCCAGTTTGGTGCTTGTTTCTGGCATTTAACGCCAGCTTGATGCTTCTTTCTGGCGTTAAACACCAGTCTGATGCTTCTTACTAGCGTTTAAACGCCAGTAAGCTCTTCCTCCAGGGTGAGCTGGTTTTCATGTTGTTTTTCATTCTGTTTTTGATATTTCAGTTGTTTTTGTGACTTCACATGATCATCAACCTAAAGAGAACATAAAATAGCAATAGAAAATAAATAGATATAATTAAATAACATTGGGTTCCCTCCCAATAAGCGCTTCTTTAATGTCAATAGCTTGACAGTGAGCTCTCATGGAGCCTTACAGATAATCAGAGCAATGTTGGGGCCTCTCAACACCAAACTTAGAGTTTGGTTGTGGCCTCCCAACACCAAACTTAGAGTTTGAATGTGGGGGTTTTATTTGACTCTGTACTGAGAGAAGCTTTTCATGCTTCCTCTCCATGGTTACAGAAGGAGAACCTTGAGTCTTGAATGCAAGGTAGTCCTCATTCAACTAAAGAACTAACTCTCATCTGTCAACATCAATCACAGCTTTTGCTGTGGCTAGGAAGGGTCTGCCAAGGATGATGGATTCATCCTCATCCTTCCTAGTGTCTAGGATTATGAAATCAGCAGGGATGTAAAGGCTTTCAACCTTCAGTAGCACGTCCTCTACTAGCCCATAAGCCTTTTTCATGTATTTGTCTGCCATCTCTAGTGAGATTCTTGCAGCTTGTACCTCAAGGATTCCCAATTTCTCTATTACAGAGAGTGGCATGAGGTTTATCCCTGACCCCAGGTCACACAGAGCCTTTTCAAAGGTCATGGTGCCTATGGTACAAGGTATGAAGAATTTTCTTGGATCCGGTTTCTTCTGAGGTAATGTCTGCCTCATTAATGCACTCAGTTCATTGGTGAACAAAGGGGGTTCATCCTCCCAAGTCTCAGTACCAAATAACTTGGCATTCAGCTTCATGATTGCTCCTAGATATTTAGCAACTTACTCTTCAGTGATATCTTCATCCTCTCCAGAGGAAGAATATTCATCAGAGCTCATGAATGGCAAAAGAAAGTTCAATGGAATCTCTATGGTCTCTGTATGAGCCTCAGATTCCTTTGGTTTCTCAAAGGGAAACTCCTTTCTATCCAGAAGACGTCCCATGAGGCTTTTCTCATTGGGACTCACGTCATCCTCACTCTCTCCAGGTTCGGCCATATTGGTCATGGTTATGGCCTTGCACTATCTCTTGGGATTTTCTTCTGTATTGCTTGGGAGAGTACTGGGAGGAGTTTCAGTAATCTTCTTACTCAGCTGACCCACCTGTGCCTCCAAATTTCTAATGGAGGACCTTGTTTCATTCATGAAACTTAGTGTGGTCTTGGATAGATCAGAGACTATGGTTGCCATGCCAGAATGGCTCTGTTCAGATTTCTCTGTCTGTTGCAGAGAATATGATGGAAAAGGCTTGCTATTGCTAAACCTGTTTCTTCCACCATTATTATTGAAGCCTTGTTGAGGCTTTTGTGGATCCTTCCATGAGAAATTTGGATGATTTCTCCATGAAGGATTATAGGTGTTTCCATAGGGTTTTCCCATGTAATTCACCTCTGCCATTGCAGGGTTCTCAGGATCATAAGCTTCTTCTTCAGAAGATGCTTCCTTAGTACTGTTGGATGCAACTTGCAATCCATTCAAACTATGAGAAATCATATTGACTTGCTGCGTCCCATTGTTCACAAGATTCCTCTCAGAGGTATACATGAACTGGTTATTTGCAACCATTTCAATGAGTTCCCGAGCTTTTGCATTTCAGATGAAGAGATCCTTCTGCAGAATGGTCCAATGACATTTTTGACAACTCAGACAGACCATCATAGAATATACTTATGATGCTCCATTCTGGAAGCATGTCAGTAGGACACCTTTTGATCAGTTGGTTATATCTTTCCCAAGCTTCATAGAGGGACTCACCTTCCTTCTGTCTGAAGGTTTGGATTTCCACTCTAAGCTTGCTCATCTTTTAAGGTGGAAAGAATTTGGCCAGGAATGCACTGACCAGCTTATCCCAAGAGTTCAGGCTTTCCTTAGGTTGTGAATCCAACCATGTTCTAGCTCTGTCTCTTACAGCGAAAGGGAAAAGCATAAGCCTGTAGACCTCGGGATCAACTCCATTGGTCTTGACAGTGTCACATATTTGCAAAAATTCAGCCAAAAACTGATGAGGATCTTCCATTGGAAGTCCATGAAACTTGCAATTCTGCTGTATTAGAGAAACTAATTCAGGCATAAGCTCAAAGTTGTTTGCTCCAATTGCAGGAATTGAGATACTTCTTCCATAGAAGTTAAAAGAGGGTGCAATAAAGTCACCAGGCATCTTCCTTGCATCTCCACCATTGTTATTAGGTTCGGCCATGTCTCCTTCTTTTTCGAAAATTTCTGTCAGGTCCTCTCCAGAGAGTTGTGCCTTAGCTTCCCTTAGCTTTCTCTTCAGGGTCCTTTCAGGTTCAGGGTCAGCTTCAACAAGAATATTCTTATCCTTGTTCCTGCTCATATGAAAAAGAAGATAATAGAAAATAAGAGGAATCCTCTTTGTCACAGTATAGAGATTCCTTATTTAAGTAGAAGAAGAGAAGAATAGAAGAAGGAGAAGATAAGAATTCCAACACAGGGGAGAAGAGTGGGTTCAAATTTTTGAGTGGATGAGGGGTGTTAGTAGATAAATAAATAAATAGAAAGAGATGAGAGGGGGAAGAATTCAAAAATAATTAAAAAGAAAAAAATATTTTTGTTTTTATTTTAAATATTAATTAGAATTCGAAAATTAAGAAGGAAAATAAAATTAAATTGAAATTTAAAAAAATTAGTTAATAAAAAGAATTTTTTGAAAAAGAGGTTAGTGATTTTCGAAAATAAGAGAGAGAAAAGTAGTTAGGTGGTTTTGAAAAAGATAAGAAATAGTAAAACAAACAAAAAGTCAAGTAGTTAATTGAAAAAGATTTGAAAATCAATTTTGAAAAGATAAGAAGTTAGAAAAGATTTTGAAATTGATTTTGAAAAAGATATGATTGAAAATCATTTTGAAAAAGATTTTAAAAGGAAATTAAAAAGATTTGATTTTTGAAATTAAAGTTGATTACTTGACTAACAAGAAACTAAAAAGATATGATTCTAGAGTTTAAAGATTGAACCTTTCTTAATAGGCAAGTAATAACTTAGAATTTTTGGAATCAAAATATTAAATGCTAGCAAAGAATTCGAAAATATGAAACAAAATAAGAAAAAGATTTTTGAAAATCAATTTGAAATTTTCGAAAATATGAAAGAAAGAATGAAAAAGATTTGATTTTTGAAAAAGATTTGAAAAAGATTTGATTTTTGTATGAAAGAAAGAATGAAAAAGATTTGATTTTTGAAAAAGATTTGAAAAAGATAGAATTTTTTAATTGAAAATTTGACTTGATTCATAAGAAACAATTAAATTTTAAAACTTTATAACTAAATCAATTCAAATTTTCGAAATTTATGAGAAGAATAAAGGAAATATATTTTTTTAATTTTTGAATTTTTAAGAAGAGAGAGAAAAACACAAAAAGACTCAAAACATAAAAATTATGAATCAAAACACACAATACATGCAAGAACACTTTGAATGTCAAGATGAACACCGAGAACACTTTGAAGATCATGATGAACATCAAGCACATATTTTTGAAAATTTATAAGAAAAGTCACACATGCAAGACACCAAACTTAGAAATTTTCAATGTTTAGACACTAACAAATTGAAAATGCATATGAAAAACAAGAAAAGACACAAAATATGAAAATGCAAAGATCAAATAAAGAAAATCATCAAGAACAACTTGAAGATCATGAAGAACATCATCCATGAGTTTTCAAAAATTTTAAGAAAAATTGAAGAGGTGCAATTGACACCAAACTTAAAAATTAACACTAGACTCAAACAAGAAACACAAAATCTTTTTGGTTTTTATGATTTTATTAAATTTTTTTGGGTTTTTCGAAAATTATTTGGAAAAAGAAAAATAAGGATTTCAAAATTTTTAATGAGAATTCTAGGAATCATGCAATGTTAGTCTAAAGCTCCAGTCCAGGAATTAGACATGGCTTACTAGCCAGCCAAGCTTTCAGTGAAAGCTCCGGTCCAAAACACTAGACATGGCCAATGGCCAGCCAAGCTTTAGCATACAAATTAGGCATACAACAGCGGAATTGATGAGAATCAAAAAGCTTTTGTGATGATGAGTTGAAACCTCGGTCCAAAAGATTAGACATGGCTTCACAGCCAGCCAGACTTCAACAGATCATCATAAAACTCTAGAATTCATTCTTAAAATTTCTGAAGTCATAGAATCATTTATTTTTTTGAATTTTTTTTTCAAAATTAAAATAAAAACAAAAAATTTTAAAATTAAAATAAAATTACCTAATCTGAGCAACAAGATGAACCGTCAGTTGTCCAAACTCGAACAATCCCCGGCAACGGCGCCAAAAACTTGGTGCACGAAATTGTGATCTCAATGGCGCCAACAACTTGGTACACACAATTGTAATCTCACTTCTTTTTCACAACTTCGCACAACTAATCAGCAAGTGCACTGGGTCGTCTAAGTAATAAACCTTACGTGAGTAAGGGTCGATCCCACGGAGATTGTCGGCTTGAAGCAAGCTATGGTCATCCTTGTAAATCTCAGTCAGGCGGATTCAAATGGTAATGAGGTTTTGATAATTAAAACATAAATAAAATATAAAATATGATAGAAAAACTTATGTAATTCATTGGTGAGAATTTCAGATAAGCGTATGGAGATACTTTGCTCCTTCTGAATCTCTGCTTTCCTACTGTCTTCATTCAATCATTCATACTCCTTTCCATGGCAAGCTGTATGTTGGGCATCACCATTGTCAATGGCTACTTCTCGTCCTCTCAGTGAAAATGGTCCAAATGCGCTGTCATAGCATGTCTAATCATCTATCGGTTCTCGATCATGTTGGAATAGGATCCATTGGTCCTTTTGCGTCTATCACTACGCCCGACACTCGCGAGTTTGAAGCTCGTCACAGTCATTCCTTCCCAGATCCTAATCGGAATACGACAGACAAGGTTTAGACTTTCTAGATCTCAAGAATGGCCGCCAATAATTCTAGCTTATACCACGAAGACTCTGATCTTTCGGAATGGAGGCTAAGAGATAAACGCTCAATCCAAGGTAGAACAAAAGTGGTTGTCAGGCATGCGTTCATAGGTTGAGAATAGTGATGAGTGTCACGGATCATCATATTCATCATGGTTGAAGTGATAAACCCATATTTTATGATGTATTTTGTGCTTAATTTGAGTGATTTATTCAATCCTTCATCCACTTATTCATATTAATTGCATGGTTTTACTTTCCCTTCCTTATTATGTGATGTATATGAGAAACATGTTTCCTATGCTTTTAAATTAATTATTTTAATCACCTTTAATTCCATTCGATGCCGTGATTAGTGTGTTGAGTAGTTATCAGATCTTCTAAGGTAGGAATGACTTAAAGGATGGAAAGGAAACATACAAAAATGGAAGGAAAGCACAAAACAGAGCTTCTGAAGAAACTGGCATCCACATGATCGCATGGGCGACGCGGACGCATACCAAGCGCAAAGAAGCAGCGACGCAGCCGCATGACTGACGCGATCGCGCGCCTTAAGCAGAACGCACATGACGCGGTCGCATGACTGACGCGACCGCGTGACAAGAAAAGCTCCGAATGACGCGACTACGTGACCCACGCGGACGCGTGACAGAGGCCACACACCAAAAATTGCAGAAAACGCTCCCAGCGATTTCTGAAGCCCTTTTTGGTCCAAATCCAAGTTCAGAAGGCATAGACCAGAGGTTATGAAGTGAGGGAATGCATCCATTCAGAGAGCTCGCCAATTTTTACTTTCCATGATTTAGATTTAGTTTTGAGAGAGATTCTCTCCTCTCTCTTTAGGATTATGATTTAGATTTATGGTTTTTATTCGCTTTAAGGATTATCTCTTTTGATCAGGTTCAATATTCCTTTTATTTACTTTTGCAAGCTACTTTATGAATCGTTTCTTGTTACAGATCACTCTTTTATTAATGTTGTTTGAGGTATTTCAGTTTAATATTGATTTCTCTTATTTATGCTATTGTTGCTTTTACTCTGAAGACATTTTTATTCCAAGTAGATTTATTTTTCTCCTTTTGGTCTTGGTTAAGAAATCAGTAACTCAGGAGTTATCAAACACAACGTGATTGATAATTGTTATCTTGGTTAATTGAATTGAACTTCCATAATCCCAATCTTTTCTTAGGGAATAAATAGGATTCGAAGATCAAACCAATTAATCCCTTGACCTTCCTTTATCTTAGTAAAGGTTAACGAAGTGGAATTAAGATTCAACCAACATCATTGATAAGGATAGCTAGGATAGGACCTCCAATTTCTCATACCTTGCCAAAAGTTTGCTTTACAGTTATTTATTTATTTTAATTGCCATTTAATTTATTTGTCATTAAATTACTCGTTCCTCATTCTTGAAACCCCAAATTTACAATCTCCATAACCAATAATAAGAACATACTTCCCTGCAGTTCCTTGAGAAGACAACCCGAGGTTTAAATACTCGGTTATCAATTTTAAGGGGTTTGTTACTTGTGACAACCAAAATGTTTGTACGAAGGGATTTTTGTTGGTTTAGAAACTATATCTACAACGCGACTGTTTTTGTGAAATTCTTTACTGGCAAAAATCCCTAACGTCAAAATGGCGCCGCTGCCGGGGAACTGCTAACGTGTGCCTTATTATTGGTTATTGTAAATATTTTTCTTTTGCTTGTTTATTTATTTTTGTTTCTCCTTTTTATTTTTTATTTGCTACCATGAATTCTCACCCCTCTCGCTTTGAGTTTGGGTCTAACTTTGTTGAAGGAAATAGAAGTTACAGTAGGAATATGCATCAAGGTCAAAACAATCAAGGATGGATGGAGTCAAAAGGATCTAATCAACCCTTCAGGCAACAACACCCTCCAAGATATCACGGGCAATGACCATTCTACAATGCATACCAGCTGATAGATATGGTGGACAACCTTGTAACTACCAACAAGCCCCACCCCGTGCCTATAGACCATCCTCTCAACATAACCTCGAACCACCACACTCACAAGCTTCTTTTCACCATTCGCCACCGTATGATCCTTTCCTACCCCAGTTCTAATCCAATCAATCCATGGGAATCCAGAGTTGAGGAGAACTCCGTCAAGGATGTTACAATTGATGCTAAGGAGGATAGAGCACAATCCCCAAGGCAAGTCGTTTATGAAGAACTAGACGGAATAAACCAGGACACAAATTCCTTTGATGATGATAGTCACAAGTCTAGCTCTATTAGTAATGAACTTGCATCCGCAAGTGAATTCTCTGAGATCGAAGAATCTTCCCCAAGTGAATACGAAGATGACGCGGCGGTAGATTTCTCTCAACCTCCAATCTATGACTCAAGTGATGAAGAAGACATAGAAGACTTTGACCAGGATACAGATGCATTTGAAGAATCCTGCGAAGAAGTGGAGGAATTCACAGAAGAGCACAAGGGAGTAGAACTTACAGAACCACCAAAAACACCTACCCCAAGGCCATTACCGCCTAATACAAGCTTCAAGTGGGTACAATCCTTAACCTTTAACTTTACTTTTTCACTTGAATATGGTTTGCTTGAAACAGATGGCAAGCTTAGAGCTCTCTGTGGCTTTAAGAGTAAGAGGGAAATGGCTCGTGCTCAGAGCTGGTGCACAAGGTTTAATAAGGTTCCACGCTTCAACTTGAAGTGCACAGATTGGTATCATGCTCAATTGAATGGATCTCGGAAAACGTTCGGTCACTATGGTGAGAATCTACTTTCTAAACCGCCCGGATGGAAAAATATAGATCAAAATGAAGGCGGATTTAGAACCAAAGTTTGGGATCTTGGAAAATATTATGATATTCATCACCCCGGGAGCCTGACAATCTGTTTGAAGCTGCTCAGAAGCTTCACATGCCTAGTTTGGGACCCCGGAGGCTGCTGGCATTCCAAACATTGGTGGAGATTTCTGGATGAATTTAAACACAAGCTGCCATAGCAGGAAGTTCTTCCAATGTCCAACTTAAGGACTTTAACTAAAAGTGCTAGGTGGGAGACAACCCACCATGGTATGATCGTTCCTTTTGCAATTTTAATTTTATTTAGTTTTCTTTGTTTTTGAATTTTATTTTTATTTTATTGAACCTGGAATCATGCATAGCATTGACATTAAGCATTACATTCTGCATACTGCATTCTGCACTCTGAAAAAAAAGGGGTGCGCGATGCGACCGCATGCCCCATGCGATCGCGTCAAATGGCGAACTACACTTCCCACGCGACCGCGTCATCCACGCGGCCGCGTGACCTGGAAATCGACGTAAGGATCCAACATCCAGAAAGTTGGGCTGGAATCGTGCAGCCATTGTGTGTCTAGCACAAAATGGCCCACGCGATCGCATGCCCCATGTGATCGCGTCACTTGCACACAATCAATCCCACGCGACCGCGTCGCATGGATTGCACGAACACCCCCAAGGAGACAGAGAGTTGCGCTGAAACGACGCTGGATTCGTCCGTTTAGCACAAATTCCAGCGACGCGATCGCCTGCCCCACGCGATCGCGTCATTTACTCTTTTTGCCCTCCGCGTGATCGCGTCACCCACGCGATCGCATCAACCACCTTTTTTGCTCCAGCCACGCGACCGCGTGCTCCACGCGGCCGCGTGGATTCAAAAATATAATCCCCCAGTCACGCAAAACCCCATTAGTCGCAACACCCCCCCAACTCTTCTTCTCCCTCTCTTCTCCCCCAACCCTCAACCACCACCACCCAGCCACCACCGCGCCACCACCCAGACGCCGCCGACCACCCAGACGCCGCCGCCACCTACCGGCTTCCTCCTTCCCCCTTCTTTCTTCTTCTTTCTTCTTTCATCCTCCTCCTCCGCCACTGCTCACCACCGCGCCACCACCCACCGCCGCCAACCATCCCCACCGCACCCCACCAGCAACACCACCTCTTTCCCCCCTCCCTTCCCCTACCCCCATCACCCTCTCTTCCCCCTGCTCCGAACAGCCGCGCCGCCGTGCCCACCACCGCCAGCCGCCGTGCCCACCACCGGACGCCACCATCATCACCACCCCCAGCTACCTTTCTGCCTATTCTCATTATTCGGCCTTCCAGGTTCCGCAACACGCAATCCCTCTTATCCGTTCATAGTTTATTCTTATTTTTCCGTTTATGTTCATGTTTAGGCTAGTTAGATATGCATGTTGTAGTGGATTTTAGGTTGTTAGGTAGCCTAGGTTGTGGTTAGTGGATTTCGGTCTGTTTATTTACACTGTTCTTATTTCTGTTTTATCAAATTTACAAATCTGATGTTGCTGTGATCTTGTTCATATGCTGTATTTCTTGTATATTGCTGCTCTTTACACTGAATTTTCATGTTTATATTCATTATATGTAACTACAGCTTGATTTTTTAATTCATATGAACTGTTTGATTGATGTTTATTTTCCGGGAAAATCCAATTTTAGCCGGAATGCTGCCCAAATTTTTATAAATCTTTTTGACTTTCATTCATGTTTTGATTTTGGAATCTTGAACTCTGTTTTCCTCTGCTTTAACCAAACCATTCATGAATGCCAGGGCATGCATTCTTATCCTCTTTGATTTTCTGGTTCCTAAACTGCAATTTTGATGTTTGATTCCTATTTTTGCTTTCTTTCTCTCTATTTGAATCATCATCAAACTGTTTTACTTATTTGAATATGAGTTACCTATAGCTTCTACCTGTGATTACTTGTTACTTGGACTATTTTTATTATGCCTCTTACTTTGACCCATTTTTCACTAACTCACTAATTTTAACTCTAACCAACCTAACCGTTTCAAAACTTCTTTTTTTGCTTTTCTTTCACTTTCTTTTAACATTCTAACCAAGGCATGATGTTAATTTTTCTATTTAACTTGCATTCAATTACATTTTGGATTGTGATTTCTTCTTTTCAGACTTTTCACTCCTATACAATCCTAAATGCACATTTTACTTAACTCATATTCATTATCCTATTGCTCCTTTGCCATTTTGTGTTTTCTTTGATTATTTGCCTATTTGCTTTCCTATTTTTATTATATCCTGGTTTTCTATTTTTCAGAATGTCAGATTCCCAGAGAAAGGGAAAAGGCAAGGCCACTACTGGCAAAAGGAAAAGAGGAGAAGCCTCCGTGTCTATCATCGACCTCATGCATGATGCCTCCTTGCGGGAGAAAGCCTTTACCCCACAGGAGAAGGCCGACCAGCTACTTCCCGCCAATGACTCAGTAAAGTTTGCAAACCGATACTGTGAGCTGAAGTATCCGGTGTTTGCAAACTCCAGGAGCCTATACCTGGAGCGGACTTTGAAGATCCCAGAAGAACTCCAGCAATACACCTCTGATCAGATCAAACAAAGAGGCTGGTTCTTTCTGGAGAGACCTCTGACTGAGGTTAACACATCTTGGGTTAGGGAATTCTACTGCAACTACTTCAAAACTTCCCTAGATGCAGTGAACCTCAGAGGGAAGCAGATTCTGGTTACTGAGGAGGCAATAGCAGAGGTTCTGAAATTTCTACCTAAGACTGATCAGACAGATGGCTATCAGAAAGCTGAGGAGGATATGCGCTTTATGCGTTTTGACTGGGATGCAGTCAAGGCGATGATCGCCCTTGACTCGTCAGTTCCTTGGATCATGGGTCAGAACACCACCATGCCCAAGGGGATCAAGCGGATTTACCTGAACGATGAGGCTCGGCTATGACATCAGATATTCAGCAACTACATTATGCCGAGTACTCACGAGACTGAGATACTAGCCGCTATGATCACCCTCCTTTAGTGTGTGATGGAGGGCAAGGACCTGTACCTGCCACGCTTTATCCGGCACTATATGGCCAGGGTCTACGTCCAAGGCACTCTTCCCTTTCCCTATCTGGTTACATAGCTGGGCCGTTGAGCTGACGTGCCATGGGAGGATGCTGATGAGAGGCCACCTGCTGCGGAATGCATGATGAGTATTTTGGAGGAAAATAAATTTCTCCCAAAACACACAAATCTAACCGGCAAGTGTACCGGGTCGTATCAAGTAATAAAACTCACGGGAGTGAGGTCGATCCCACAGGGATTGAAGGATTGAGCAATTTTAGCTTAGTGGTTAATTTAGTCAAGCGAATTAAGTGTTGGTTGGGTGATTTGTGATTTGCAGAATGTAAATTGCATAAAATTAAAGAGAACAGGAAATTAAATTGCTGAATCTTAAAGAACAAGAAATTAAATGACAGAAACTTAGAGTGCAAGAAATGTAAATTGCGGAATCTTAAAGTGCAAGAAATGTAAACGGCTGGAATTGTAAAGGGAATTGGGGAATGGATTTGCAGAATTTAAACAATGAAAAGTTGAATTGCATTAAACAGAAGAATAAAAGGGAATTGGGATTGAATTGGATCTTGAAGCAGTAAAGTAAATGAACATTAAAAGCAAGAAACAAAGAATGTAAAATTGAGATCTCAGGACCCAGAGACTAGAAAACCAAGTCTAGATCTCAATGCCTTCCTAGATCCAACAAGAACAATTGCAAGGGAATTGTAAATTGCAAGGAAAGTAGATGAAGAGCAATTAACAGAAATTAAATTCAATTAACAGTAAAGAAACAGAGAGATCCAAGATTGAGATTGAAACAGAATTTCTTCAATTCTCCAACCCAAAATCCAAGACAATTGTAATTGAAATTGAAAGCAATAAAACTGAGAGGAAGAGAAGTGAATTCTCCTTCCCCAAGACAAAGAAATTAAAGTTCACTCAATATCAAAAGCTCTCCGAAAACTATTATGAAAATTCCGAAAGGAAAGCTCCCCGAAGAACTTGAATTCTATCCTATTTATACACTTTCTTCAAATGATCTTCAAGCCTTGAGTTGGGCCTTTGCTCTTGGTGGAATTGGGTTGAAAGAGGCCTTGGTTGATTGCTCTTGAAGTTTGAAGAAGAACCAAAGTGAACCAATTGAACCGGGTTGGAGTTTTGCAAAAGTTGGACCAAAAGTTTGAGCCAAAGTTAGGGGTCTAACTTTGGCTCCAACTTTTCATATCAGCTAGCACAATTTGCTGATATCAACGTTGGTGCCAACGTTAGGGGTCTAACTTTGACCCTAACGTTGGCCTTGCCTTGTGTGCTTGTGGCGCCAACGTTAGCCACCAAGTTAGGGGGCTAACGTTGGCGCAAACTTTTGCTCCTCCTTGTGATTTTCATGTGCCAACGTTAGCCTCAAAGTTAGGGGGCTAACGTTGGCGCAAACTTTTGGTGCCCAGGGAGGATTTCTTCATGCCAACGTTAGCCTCAAAGTTAGGGGGCTAACGTTGGCGCAAACTTTTGGTGCCCAGGGGTAAATTTCATGTGCCAACGTTAGCCTCAAAGTTAGGGGGCTAACGTTGGCGCAAACTTTTGGTACCCAGGGAATGCTTTTCAAGTTCCAACGTTAGCCTCCAAGTTAGGGGGCTAACGTTGGGGCTAACTTTTCAACCAAAAGTTTGTGCAAAAGTTTGATGCTAACTTTAGGTCCAGCTTTTTGCTTCCTGGTCCAATTTCACTTATTCCATTGTCTTCTCTTTACTCCTAGCTATTCCTTCTTACTTCAACCTTTCTCCAAGCTTTCTTCACCTATAATTAATCAACCAAACTCATCAAAGCTATGCTCATAATCATGAGATATTCATTCTATCATGATATGTGACAATTATAGTATAAAACCTCATGAAATAGCATGAATTCATACATGGTTGATTCAATCAAGGGAAACATGAAAATCTAGCTAATTGGCTTGCTTGTAGCTCAAGAAAGTGCATAATTCTAATGAAAACAAAAGAAAAAGACTAGTTAAAATAGGCTAAGATGACTTGTCATCACAACACCAAACTTAAAGCTTGCTTGTCCCCAAGCAAGAAAAGATTTATGCTCCAAGGTTCTTTCAATTAAGATGGATTGAAGAATAACTTGTAAAGTCCAGTGAGTGAAGTGATCAAGTAACAGTGGGGTAAATTCTAAATCAAATGCTCATGCAAGGGCTTCAGTGCTCACTAGTCCTTACATATTGGGAGTCGTAGGTCTTAGGATTTTCATCCAAATGGTATCATGGAGATCTCTTTATATGTAATCACCTTGAAGCAGCTTATAGTTTCTGTGCTTTGGCCTCGACTCTAAGTATCATGTCTCAAAGCGGCTCTTTAGATAAGCTTTCAATCAATACTCCTAAACCAGTTGGTTTTAAGGTATTAGGTGTTAAAGCACCCCTAAGGATTTACTTGCTCAAGCCTCTTTCCTTGACACACTTCAACCACAAGCATTTACTAGGATAACAACTCTTTGAGTTTTTGTTTCTTTCTTTCTTTTTCTGCCTAGTAATTGATGCTCAGAGCCTTGGGCCATGTTCTTTTTTGCTTTTGTATTTTCTTTATTTCCTTTTGTTTTGTTTGCTGCTTCTTGGATCAATAAGTTTTTGAGAATCTCCACAATACTTCTTTGAACTTCATGTCCCGCCTATGAGCTCCCATGCAAGTTTTCACAAGCATGCAACCTCAATACATTATCATACAACTAGAACCACCACTTCTCCTAATCTTTTGCTTGCCTCAAAATTGTTTAATTCCTCAATCCTTCTTTTCAAAGAACTTTCATGTGATGCATTTCTTGAAAATTGAGTGCAAACAAGTTTTGAAGATAAGAATGTTGTCAATGATCAAACACCTTGCTTATTGAATTATAAAGAAAGACTATGCTATGCAGGCATGCATGGGTAATAAAAAAAAAACTATGCTATGCAGATAGGCAGGGCAGATCAGGATTCAATCCAACTTTCAATCACAGCAATATTTGATGTAAAACAATCACTTAACAATACAACCTTTTGGAGTTCGCTTGCTTTCCTTCTTCTCATCGTCATCATTGCTGGCCTTTATGTTCATCTTTCACCTCTTTGACTGATGATGCTAAACATCTCCAAAAGCTTGTATGATACTCTGCAGTGATATTGAAAGTTGCTTGTTCCCCAAGCACTTGGAAACAATGGTTAATTTTCATGATTTATTTGCGGGCTTTTTGAACTTACTTTGGTGTGGGAACACCAAACTTAGTACCTTGCCAATGGTTAACCATGTGTGATAATTTCTTTTTCTTTTTCAAAAGTGATAGAACTGAAAACTAAGAAAAAACAGTAAAATGGTTAACTAGTTCATCCATTATGCTTGAAGCCTACATTATGCAGAAAGTGAGAATGTGTGTTTCAATGGGGTTTTGGTGGACACCAAACTTAGAATCCTTCATTCTTCCTTAGATTATTTTGGTGTGCAACACCAAACTTAGCTTCTTGCATTATAGATAAAACTAATTAACCTCTTTATTAAAATAGCTATGAACAGAAAACTACCTCGGGTTGGGTTGCCTCCCAACAAGCGCTCTTTTATTGTCACTAGCTTGACATCTTGCTCTTTGATTATGGAGGCTGGAAATCATAATGCCTCAGTTTTTCTCCTCTTGCTGTAGGATTCCTTTCCTCCATGACCTGAACAATCACAAACAATCCAAATGAAAATTGGATATTCTCATGCCAGAATGTAGTCAGAGGATTGGTTGACACCATGTGTCAAACAGTTGGTAAACTTGAGAGATTAATGAACGAGAATCACTTCTCTCGTTTATTTATCAAGCTATGAGAATCATATTCAGCAAGATAAACCAAGAAAACTTCACTCTATTGCTAAAGTGAGGTTTCAATTAGCTCAGGCAAAAATTCAAACAGTTAGTGTGTCAGTCAAAAATTAAAGAAAAAGTGCTTGATCTAAACTACCACCTCACTTAATCATTGTCAATCTAATCAATCCCTGGCAACGGCGCCAAAAACTTGATGAGTATTTTGGAGGAAAATAAATTTCTCCCAAAACACACAAATCTAACCGGCAAGTGTACCGGGTCGTATCAAGTAATAAAACTCACGGGAGTGAGGTCGATCCCACAGGGATTGAAGGATTGAGCAATTTTAGCTAAGTGGTTAATTTAGTCAAGCGAATTAAGTGTTGATTGGGTGATTTGTGGTTTGCAGAATGTAAATTGCATAAAATTAAAGAGAACAGGAAATTAAATTGCTGAATCTTAAAGAACAAGAAATTAAATGACAGAAACTTAGAGTGCAAGAAATGTAAATTGCGGAATCTTAAAGTGCAAGAAATGTAAACGGCTGGAATTGTAAAGGGAATTGGGGAATGGATTTGCAGAATTTAAACAATGAAAAGTTGAATTGCATTAAACAGAAGAATAAAAGGGAATTGGGATTGAATCGGATCTTGAAGCAGTAAAGTAAATGAACATTAAAAGCAAGAAACAAAGAATGTAAAATTGAGATCTCAGGACCCAGAGACTAGAAAACCAAGTCTAGATCTCAATGCCTTCCTAGATCCAACAAGAACAATTGCAAGGGAATTGTATATTGCAAGGAAAGTAGATGAAGAGCAATTAACAGAAATTAAATTCAATTAACAGTAAAGAAACAGAGAGATCCAAGATTGAGATTGAAACAGAATTTCTTCAATTCTCCAACCCAAAATCCAAGACAATTGTAATTGAAATTGAAAGCAATAAAACTGAGAGGAAGAGAAGTGAATTCTCCTTCCCCAAGACAAAGAAATTAAAGTTCACTCAATATCAAAAGCTCTCCGAAAACTATTATGAAAATTCCAAAAGGAAAGCTCCCCGAAGAACTTGAATTCTATCCTATTTATACACTTTCTTCAAATGATCTTCAAGCCTTGAGTTGGGCCTTTGCTCTTGGTGGAATTGGGTTGAAAAAGGCCTTGGTTGATTGCTCTTGAAGTTTGAAGAAGAACCAAAGTGAACCAATTGAACCGGGTTGGAGTTTTGCAAAAGTTGGACCAAAAGTTTGAGCCAAAGTTAGGGGTCTAACTTTGGCTCCAACTTTTCATATCAGCTAGCACAATTTGCTGATATCAACGTTGGTGCCAACGTTAGGGGTCTAACTTTGACCCTAACGTTGGCCTTGCCTTGTGTGCTTGTGGCGCCAACGTTAGCCACCAAGTTAGTGGGCTAACGTTGGCGCAAACTTTTGCTCCTCCTTGTGATTTTCATGTGCCAACGTTAGCCTCAAAGTTAGGGGGCTAACGTTGGCGCAAACTTTTGGTGCCCAGGGAGGATTTCTTCATGCCAACGTTAGCCTCAAAGTTAGGGGGCTAACGTTGGCGCAAACTTTTGGTGCCCAGGGGTAAATTTCATGTGCCAATGTTAGCCTCAAAGTTAGGGGGCTAACGTTGGCGCAAACTTTTGGTACCCAGGGAATGCTTTTCAAGTTCAAACGTTAGCCTCCAAGTTAGGGGGCTAACGTTGGGGCTAACTTTTCAACCAAAAGTTTGTGCAAAAGTTTGATGCTAACTTTAGGTCCAGCTTTTTGCTTCCTGGTTCAATTTCACTTATTCCATTGTCTTCTCTTTACTCCTAGCTATTCCTTCTTACTTCAACCTTTCTCCAAGCTTTCTTCACCTATAATTAATCAACCAAACTCATCAAAGCTATGCTCATAATCATGAGATATTCATTCTATCATAATATGTGACAATTATAGTATAAAACCTCATGAAATAGCATGAATTCATACATGGTTGATTCAATCAAGGGAAACATGAAAATCTAGCTAATTGGCTTGCTTGTAGCTCAAGAAAGTGCATAATTCTAATGAAAACAAAAGAAAAAGACTAGTTAAAATAGGCTAAGATGACTTGTCATCACAACACCAAACTTAAAGCTTGCTTGTCCCCAAGCAAGAAAAGATTTATGCTCCAAGGTTCTTTCAATTAAGATGGATTGAAGAATAACTTGTAAAGTCCAGTGAGTGAAGTGATCAAGTAACAGTGGGGTAAATTCTAAATCAAATGCTCATGCAAGGGCTTCAGTGCTCACTAGTCCTTACATATTGGGAGTCGTAGGTCTTAGGATTTTCATCCAAATGGTATCATGAAGATCTCTTTATATGTAATCACCTTGAAGCAGCTTATAGTTTCTGTGCTTTGGCCTCGACTCTAAGTATCATGTCTCAAAGCGGCTCTTTAGATAAGCTTTCAATCAATACTCCTAAACCAGTTGGTTTTAAGGTATTAGGTGTTAAAGCACCCCTAAGGATTTACTTGCTCAAGCCTCTTTCCTTGACACACTTCAACCACAAGCATTTACTAGGATAACAACTCTTTGAGTTTTTGTTTCTTTCTTTCTTTTTCTGCCTAGTAATTGATGCTCAGAGCCTTGGGCCATGTTCTTTTTTGCTTTTGTATTTTCTTTATTTCCTTTTGTTTTGTTTGCTGCTTCTTGGATCAATAAGTTTTTGAGAATCTCCACAATACTTCTTTGAACTTCATGTCCCGCCTATGAGCTCCCATGCAAGTTTTCACAAGCATGCAACCTCAATACATTATCATACAACTAGAACCACCACTTCTCCTAATCTTTTGCTTGCCTCAAAATTGTTTAATTCCTCAATCCTTCTTTTCAAAGAACTTTCATGTGATGCATTTCTTGAAAATTGAGTGCAAACAAGTTTTGAAGATAAGAATGTTGTGAATGATCAAACACCTTGCTTATTGAATTATAAAGAAAGACTATGCTATGCAGGCATGCATGGGTAATAAAAAAAAAAACTATGCTATGCAGATAGGCAGGGCAGATCAGGATTCAATCCAACTTTCAATCACAGCAATATTTGATGTAAAACAATCACTTAACAATACAACCTTTTGGAGTTCGCTTGCTTTCCTTCTTCTCATCATCATCATTGCTGGCCTTTATGTTCATCTTTCACCTCTTTGACTGATGATGCTAAACATCTCCAAAAGCTTGTATGATACTCTGCAGTGATATTGAAAGTTGCTTGTTCCCCAAGCACTTGGAAACAATGGTTAATTTTCATGATTTATTTGCGGGCTTTTTGAACTTACTTTGGTGTAGGAACACCAAACTTAGTACCTTGCCAATGGTTAACCATGTGTGATAATTTCTTTTTCTTTTTCAAAAGTGATAGAACTGAAAACTAAGAAAAAACAGTAAAATGGTTAACTAGTTCATCCATTATGCTTGAAGCCTACATTATGCAGAAAGTGAGAATGTGTGTTTCAATGGGGTTTTGGTGGACACCAAACTTAGAATCCTTCATTCTCCCTTAGATTATTTTGGTGTGCAACACCAAACTTAGCTTCTTGCATTATAGATAAAACTAATTAACCTCTTTATTAAAATAGCTATGAACAGAAAACTACCTCGGGTTGGGTTGCCTCCCAACAAGCGCTCTTTTATTGTCACTAGCTTGACATCTTGCTCTTTGATTATGGAGGCTGGAAATCATAATGCCTCAGTTTTTCTCCTCTTGCTGTAGGATTCCTTTCCTCCATGACCTGAACAATCACAAACAATCCAAATGAAAATTGGATATTCTCATGCCAGAATGTAGTCAGAGGATTGGTTGACACCATGTGTCAAACAGTTGGTAAACTTGAGAGATTATTGAACGAGAATCACTTCTCTCGTTTATTTATCAAGCTATGAGAATCATATTCAGCAAGATAAACCAAGAAAACTTCACTCTATTGCTAAAGTGAGGTTTCAATTAGCTCAGGCAAAAATTCAAACAGTTAGTGTGTCAGTCAAAAATTAAAGAAAAAGTGCTTGATCTAAACTACCACCTCACTTAATCATTGTCAATCTAATCAATCCCTGGCAACGGCGCCAAAAACTTGATGAGTATTTTGGAGGAAAATAAAGTTCTCCCAAAACACACAAATCTAACCGGCAAGTGTACCGGGTCGTATCAAGTAATAAAACTCACGGGAGTGAGGTCGATCCCACAGGGATTGAAGGATTGAGCAATTTTAGCTTAGTGGTTAATTTAGTCAAGCGAATTAAGTGTTGGTTGGGTGATTTGTGATTTGCAGAATGTAAATTGCATAAAATTAAAGAGAACAGGAAATTAAATTGCTGAATCTTAAAGAACAAGAAATTAAATGACAGAAACTTAGAGTGCAAGAAATGTAAATTGCGGAATCTTAAAGTGCAAGAAATGTAAACGGCTGGAATTGTAAAGGGAATTGGGGAATGGATTTGCAGAATTTAAACAATGAAAAGTTGAATTGCATTAAACAGAAGAATAAAAGGGAATTGGGATTGAATCGGATCTTGAAGCAGTAAAGTAAATGAACATTAAAAGCAAGAAACAAAGAATGTAAAATTGAGATCTCAGGACCCAGAGACTAGAAAACCAAGTCTAGATCTCAATGCCTTCCTAGATCCAACAAGAACAATTGCAAGGGAATTGTAAATTGCAAGGAAAGTAGATGAAGAGCAATTAACAGAAATTAAATTCAATTAACAGTAAAGAAACAGAGAGATCCAAGATTGAGATTGAAATAGAATTTCTTCAATTCTCCAACCCAAAATCCAAGACAATTGTAATTGAAATTGAAAGCAATAAAACTGAGAGGAAGAGAAGTGAATTCTCCTTCCCCAAGACAAAGAAATTAAAGTTCACTCAATATCAAAAGCTCTCCAAAAACTATTATGAAAATTCCAAAAGGAAAGCTCCCCGAAGAACTTGAATTCTATCCTATTTATACACTTTCTTCAAATGATCTTCAAGCCTTGAGTTGGGCCTTTGCTCTTGGTGGAATTGGGTTGAAAGAGGCCTTGGTTGATTGCTCTTGAAGTTTGAAGAAGAACCAAAGTGAACCAATTGAACCGGGTTGGAGTTTTGCAAAAGTTGGACCAAAAGTTTGAGCCAAAGTTAGGGGTCTAACTTTGGCTCCAACTTTTCATATCAGCTAGCACAATTTGCTGATATCAACGTTGGTGCCAACGTTAGGGGTCTAACTTTGACCCTAACGTTGGCCTTGCCTTGTGTGCTTGTGGCGCCAACGTTAGCCACCAAGTTAGGGGGCTAACGTTGGCGCAAACTTTTGCTCCTCCTTGTGATTTTCATGTGCCAACGTTAGCCTCAAAGTTAGGGGGCTAACGTTGGCGCAAACTTTTGGTGCCCAGGGAGGATTTCTTCATGCCAACGTTAGCCTCAAAGTTAGGGGGCTAACGTTGGCGCAAACTTTTGGTGCCCAGGGGTAAATTTCATGTGCCAACGTTAGCCTCAAAGTTAGGGGGCTAACGTTGGCGCAAACTTTTGGTACCCAGGGAATGCTTTTCAAGTTCCAACGTTAGCCTCCAAGTTAGGGGGCTAACGTTGGGGCTAACTTTTCAACCAAAAGTTTGTGCAAAAGTTTGATGCTAACTTTAGGTCCAGCTTTTTGCTTCCTGGTTCAATTTCACTTATTCCATTGTCTTCTCTTTACTCCTAGCTATTCTTTCTTACTTCAACCTTTCTCCAAGCTTTCTTCACCTATAATTAATCAACCAAACTCATCAAAGCTATGCTCATAATCATGAGATATTCATTCTATCATAACATGTGACAATTATAGTATAAAACCTCATGAAATAGCATGAATTCATACATGGTTGATTCAATCAAGGGAAACATGAAAATCTAGCTAATTGGCTTGCTTGTAGCTCAAGAAAGTACATAATTCTAATGAAAACAAAAGAAAAAGACTAGTTAAAATAGGCTACGATGACTTGTCATCACAACACCAAACTTAAAGCTTGCTTGTCCCCAAGCAAGAAAAGATTTATGCTCCAAGGTTCTTTCAATTAAGATGGATTGAAGAATAACTTGTAAAGTCCAGTGAGTGAAGTGATCAAGTAACAGTGGGGTAAATTCTAAATCAAATGCTCATGCAAGGGCTTCAGTGCTCACTAGTCCTTACATATTGGGAGTCGTAGGTCTTAGGATTTTCATCCAAATGGTATCATGGAGATCTCTTTATATGTAATCACCTTGAAGCAGCTTATAGTTTCTGTGCTTTGGCCTCGATTCTAAGTATCATGTCTCAAAGCGGTTCTTTAGATAAGCTTTCAATCAATACTCCTAAACCAGTTGGTTTTAAGGTATTAGGTGTTAAAGCACCCCTAAGGATTTACTTGCTCAAGCCTCTTTCCTTGACACACTTCAACCACAAGCATTTACTAGGATAACAACTCTTTGAGTTTTTATTTCTTTCTTTCTTTTTCTGCCTAGTAATTGATGCTCAGAGCCTTGGGCCATGTTCTTTTTTGCTTTTGTATTTTCTTTATTTCCTTTTGTTTTGTTTGCTGCTTCTTGGATCAATAAGTTTTTGAGAATCTCCACAATACTTCTTTGAACTTCATGTCCCGCCTATGAGCTCCCATGCAAGTTTTCACAAGCATGCAACCTCAATACATTATCATACAACTAGAACCACCACTTCTCCTAATCTTTTGCTTGCCTCAAAATTGTTTAATTCCTCAATCCTTCTTTTCAAAGAACTTTCATGTGATGCATTTCTTGAAAATTGAGTGCAAACAAGTTTTGAAGATAAGAATGTTGTGAATGATCAAACACCTTGCTTATTGAATTATAAAGAAAGACTATGCTATGCAGGCATGCATGGGTAATAAAAAAAAAAACTATGCTATGCAGATAGGCAGGGCAGATCAGGATTCAATCCAACTTTCAATCACAGCAATATTTGATGTAAAACAATCACTTAACAATACAACCTTTTGGAGTTCGCTTGCTTTCCTTCTTCTCATCATCATCATTGCTGGCCTTTATGTTCATCTTTCACCTCTTTGACTGATGATGCTAAACATCTCCAAAAGCTTGTATGATACTCTGCAGTGATATTGAAAGTTGCTTGTTCCCCAAGCACTTGGAAACAATGGTTAATTTTCATGATTTATTTGCGGGCTTTTTGAACTTACTTTGGTGTAGGAACACCAAACTTAGTACCTTGCCAATGGTTAACCATGTGTGATAATTTCTTTTTCTTTTTCAAAAGTGATAGAACTGAAAACTAAGAAAAAACAGTAAAATGGTTAACTAGTTCATCCATTATGCTTGAAGCCTACATTATGCAGAAAGTGAGAATGTGTGTTTCAATGGGGTTTTGGTGGACACCAAACTTAGAATCCTTCATTCTCCCTTAGATTATTTTGGTGTGCAACACCAAACTTAGCTTCTTGCATTATAGATAAAACTAATTAACCTCTTTATTAAAATAGCTATGAACAGAAAACTACCTCGGGTTGGGTTGCCTCCCAACAAGCGCTCTTTTATTGTCACTAGCTTGACATCTTGCTCTTTGATTATGGAGGCTGGAAATCATAATGCCTCAGTTTTTCTCCTCTTGCTGTAGGATTCCTTTCCTCCATGACCTGAACAATCACAAACAATCCAAATGAAAATTGGATATTCTCATGCCAGAATGTAGTCAGAGGATTGGTTGACACCATGTGTCAAACAGTTGGTAAACTTGAGAGATTATTGAACGAGAATCACTTCTCTCGTTTATTTATCAAGCTATGAGAATCATATTCAGCAAGATAAACCAAGAAAACTTCACTCTATTGCTAAAGTGAGGTTTCAATTAGCTCAGGCAAAAATTCAAACAGTTAGTGTGTCAGTCAAAAATTAAAGAAAAAGTGCTTGATCTAAACTACCACCTCACTTAATCATTGTCAATCTAATCAATCCCTGGCAACGGCGCCAAAAACTTGATGAGTATTTTGGAGGAAAATAAAGTTCTCCCAAAACACACAAATCTAACCGGCAAGTGTACCGGGTCGTATCAAGTAATAAAACTCACGGGAGTGAGGTCGATCCCACAGGGATTGAAGGATTGAGCAATTTTAGCTTAGTGGTTAATTTAGTCAAGCGAATTAAGTGTTGGTTGGGTGATTTGTGATTTGCAGAATGTAAATTGCATAAAATTAAAGAGAACAGGAAATTAAATTGCTGAATCTTAAAGAACAAGAAATTAAATGACAGAAACTTAGAGTGCAAGAAATGTAAATTGCGGAATCTTAAAGTGCAAGAAATGTAAACGGCTGGAATTGTAAAGGGAATTGGGGAATGGATTTGCAGAATTTAAACAATGAAAAGTTGAATTGCATTAAACAGAAGAATAAAAGGGAATTGGGATTGAATCGGATCTTGAAGCAGTAAAGTAAATGAACATTAAAAGCAAGAAACAAAGAATGTAAAATTGAGATCTCAGGACCCAGAGACTAGAAAACCAAGTCTAGATCTCAATGCCTTCCTAGATCCAACAAGAACAATTGCAAGGGAATTGTAAATTGCAAGGAAAGTAGATGAAGAGCAATTAACAGAAATTAAATTCAATTAACAGTAAAGAAACAGAGAGATCCAAGATTGAGATTGAAATAGAATTTCTTCAATTCTCCAACCCAAAATCCAAGACAATTGTAATTGAAATTGAAAGCAATAAAACTGAGAGGAAGAGAAGTGAATTCTCCTTCCCCAAGACAAAGAAATTAAAGTTCACTCAATATCAAAAGCTCTCCAAAAACTATTATGAAAATTCCAAAAGGAAAGCTCCCCGAAGAACTTGAATTCTATCCTATTTATACACTTTCTTCAAATGATCTTCAAGCCTTGAGTTGGGCCTTTGCTCTTGGTGGAATTGGGTTGAAAGAGGCCTTGGTTTATTGCTCTTGAAGTTTGAAGAAGAACCAAAGTGAACCAATTGAACCGGGTTGGAGTTTTGCAAAAGTTGGACCAAAAGTTTGAGCCAAAGTTAGGGGTCTAACTTTGGCTCCAACTTTTCATATCAGCTAGCACAATTTGCTGATATCAACGTTGGTGCCAACGTTAGGGGTCTAACTTTGACCCTAACGTTGGCCTTGCCTTGTGTGCTTGTGGCGCCAACGTTAGCCACCAAGTTAGGGGGCTAACGTTGGCGCAAACTTTTGCTCCTCCTTGTGATTTTCATGTGCCAACGTTAGCCTCAAAGTTAGGGGGCTAACGTTGGCGCAAACTTTTGGTGCCCTGGGAGGATTTCTTCATGCCAATGTTAGCCTCAAAGTTAGGGGGCTAACGTTGGCGCAAACTTTTGGTGCCCAGGGGTAAATTTCATGTGCCAACGTTAGCCTCAAAGTTAGGGGGCTAACGTTGGCGCAAACTTTTGGTACCCAGGGAATGCTTTTCAAGTTCCAACGTTAGCCTCCAAGTTAGGGGGCTAACGTTGGGGCTAACTTTTCAACCAAAAGTTTGTGCAAAAGTTTGATGCTAACTTTAGGTCCAGCTTTTTGCTTCCTGGTTCAATTTCACTTATTCCATTGTCTTCTCTTTACTCCTAGCTATTCTTTCTTACTTCAACCTTTCTCCAAGCTTTCTTCACCTATAATTAATCAACCAAACTCATCAAAGCTATGCTCATAATCATGAGATATTCATTCTATCATAACATGTGACAATTATAGTATAAAACCTCATGAAATAGCATGAATTCATACATGGTTGATTCAATCAAGGGAAACATGAAAATCTAGCTAATTGGCTTGCTTGTAGCTCAAGAAAGTACATAATTCTAATGAAAACAAAAGAAAAAGACTAGTTAAAATAGGCTACGATGACTTGTCATCACAACACCAAACTTAAAGCTTGCTTGTCCCCAAGCAAGAAAAGATTTATGCTCCAAGGTTCTTTCAATTAAGATGGATTGAAGAATAACTTGTAAAGTCCAGTGAGTGAAGTGATCAAGTAACAGTGGGGTAAATTCTAAATCAAATGCTCATGCAAGGGCTTCAGTGCTCACTAGTCCTTACATATTGGGAGTCGTAGATCTTAGGATTTTCATCCAAATGGTATCATGGAGATCTCTTTATATGTAATCACCTTGAAGCAGCTTATAGTTTCTGTGCTTTGGCCTCGATTCTAAGTATCATGTCTCAAAGCGGCTCTTTAGATAAGCTTTCAATCAATACTCCTAAACCAGTTGGTTTTAAGGTATTAGGTGTTAAAGCACCCCTAAGGATTTACTTGCTCAAGCCTCTTTCCTTGACACACTTCAACCACAAGCATTTACTAGGATAACAACTCTTTGAGTTTTTATTTCTTTCTTTCTTTTTCTGCCTAGTAATTGATGCTCAGAGCCTTGGGCCATGTTCTTTTTTGCTTTTGTATTTTCTTTATTTCCTTTTGTTTTGTTTGCTGCTTCTTGGATCAATAAGTTTTTGAGAATCTCCACAATACTTCTTTGAACTTCATGTCCCGCCTATGAGCTCCCATGCAAGTTTTCACAAGCATGCAACCTCAATACATTATCATACAACTAGAACCACCACTTCTCCTAATCTTTTGCATGCCTCAAAATTGTTTAATTCCTCAATCCTTCTTTTCAAAGAACTTTCATGTGATGCATTTCTTGAAAATTGAGTGCAAACAAGTTTTGAAGATAAGAATGTTGTGAATGATCAAACACCTTGCTTATTGAATTATAAAGAAAGACTATGCTATGCAGGCATGCATGGGTAATAAAAAAAAAAAAACTATGCTATGCAGATAGGCAGGGCAGATCAGGATTCAATCCAACTTTCAATCACAGCAATATTTGATGTAAAACAATCACTTAACAATACAACCTTTTGGAGTTCGCTTGCTTTCCTTCTTCTCATCATCATCATTGCTGGCCTTTATGTTCATCTTTCACCTCTTTGACTGAAGATGCTAAACATCTCCAAAAGCTTGTATGATACTCTGCAGAGATATTGAAAGTTGCTTGTTCCCCAAGCACTTGGAAACAATGGTTAATTTTCATGATTTATTTGCGGGCTTTTTGAACTTACTTTGGTGTGGGAACACCAAACTTAGTACCTTGCCAATGGTTAACCATGTGTGATAATTTCTTTTTCTTTTTCAAAAGTGATAGAACTGAAAACTAAGAAAAAACAGTAAAATGGTTAACTAGTTCATCCATTATGCTTGAAGCCTACATTATGCAGAAAGTGAGAATGTGTGTTTCAATGGGGTTTTGGTGGACACCAAACTTAGAATCCTTCATTCTCCCTTAGATTATTTTGGTGTGCAACACCAAACTTAGCTTCTTGCATTATAGATAAAACTAATTAACCTCTTTATTAAAATAGCTATGAACAGAAAACTACCTCGGGTTGGGTTGCCTCCCAACAAGCGCTCTTTTATTGTCACTAGCTTGACATCTTGCTCTTTGATTATGGAGGCTGGAAATCATAATGCCTCAGTTTTTCTCCTCTTGCTGTAGGATTCCTTTCCTCCATGACCTGAACAATCACAAACAATCCAAATGAAAATTGGATATTCTCATGCCAGAATGTAGTCAGAGGATTGGTTGACACCATGTGTCAAACAGTTGGTAAACTTGAGAGATTAATGAACGAGAATCACTTCTCTCGTTTATTTATCAAGCTATGAGAATCATATTCAGCAAGATAAACCAAGAAAACTTCACTCTATTGCTAAAGTGAGGTTTCAATTAGCTCAGGCAAAAATTCAAACAGTTAGTGTGTCAGTCAAAAATTAAAGAAAAAGTGCTTGATCTAAACTACCACCTCACTTAATCATTGTCAATCTAATCAATCCCTGGCAACGGTGCCAAAAACTTGATGAGTATTTTGGAGGAAAATAAAGTTCTTCCAAAACACACAAATCTAACCGGCAAGTGTACCGGGTCGTATCAAGTAATAAAACTCACGGGAGTGAGGTCGATCCCACAGGGATTGAAGGATTGAGCAATTTTAGCTTAGTGGTTAATTTAGTCAAGCGAATTAAGTGTTGGTTGGGTGATTTGTGATTTGCAGAATGTAAATTGCATAAAATTAAAGAGAACAGGAAATTAAATTGCTGAATCTTAAAGAACAAGAAATTAAATGACAGAAACTTAGAGTGCAAGAAATGTAAATTGCGGAATCTTAAAGTGCAAGAAATGTAAACGGCTGGAATTGTAAAGGGAATTGGGGAATGGATTTGCAGAATTTAAACAATGAAAAGTTGAATTGCATTAAACAGAAGAATAAAAGGGAATTGGGATTGAATCGGATCTTGAAGCAGTAAAGTAAATGAACATTAAAAGCAAGAAACAAAGAATGTAAAATTGAGATCTCAGGACCCAGAGACTAGAAAACCAAGTCTAGATCTCAATGCCTTCCTAGATCCAACAAGAACAATTGCAAGGGAATTGTAAATTGCAAGGAAAGTAGATGAAGAGCAATTAACAGAAATTAAATTCAATTAACAGTAAAGAAACAGAGAGATCCAAGATTGAGATTGAAACAGAATTTCTTCAATTCTCCAACCCAAAATCCAAGACAATTGTAATTGAAATTGAAAGCAATAAAACTGAGAGGAAGAGAAGTGAATTCTCCTTCCCCAAGACAAAGAAATTAAAGTTCACTCAATATCAAAAGCTCTCCGAAAAATTTCAGTATTTAATAAAGGGGATACAAAAGAATTCCTAAAATGCAAAAATAAAAGCAATGCACATGGAATAAGAACAAAAGTTGAAACATGAGTATGTAACATCCAAAAGTGGGAAAAATATGGGAAAATAGGTAAAGAAGTTTTATTTTACTAAGTATGTATGTTAGGTGAGATCTTAGTCTAATTAAGGATTCACTTATTAGCTCACTTAGCCTTATACATATATCCTTACCTTTGCCTTGGCCCCATTACAACCTTAATTAAAGACCTCATGATTTTTGGTATGACTGTATTCTATAATTGTTGATTGGTTAGATGAAGAACAAAGTTATAGAAAGGAAGAATAAAAAGAGGAATAGAGTGATTAACCCAATAAACACTGAGTGACTAGAGAGTAAACACAAATCCCGTGAGGGTTCAATAGCTCATTAACATTTATCTCTGTTTGAATTATCTAATTGTCTTGCAAGTTCATAAAATGCTTTTTCTTCCATCTCAATTGTAAGAATGCTTATTGATTATCTAAGGCTTGGCTATATATACATATATGACTCCTTGAGAATGTAAATTAATTTAACTACCTGTAAGCTTTATATATGAGTGAATAAATTAGAATTGCATGATGCATTTAGGTAGTTGCATTTAGATTAGATTGCATTGCATGACATTCCATCACTTTAACCTTACTTATTACCTTGGGTTTAGCATGAGGACATGCTATTGTTTAAGTGTGGGGAGATTGATAAACCCATATTTTATGATGTATTTTGTGCTTAATTTGAGTGATTTATCCAATTCTTCACCCACTTATTCATATTAATTGCATGGTTTTACTTTTCCTTCCTTATTATGTGATGTATGTGAGAAACATGTTTTCTATGCTTTTAAATTAATTATTTTAATTACCTTTAATTCCATTCGATGCCGTGATTAGTGTGCTGAGTAGTTTTCAGATCTTCTAAGGTAGCAATGACTTAAAGGATGGAAAGGAAACATACAAAAATAGAAGGAAAGCACAAAACGGAGCTTCTGAAGAAACTGGCATCCACGCGATCGCATGGGCAACGCGGACGCATGCCAAGCGCAAAGAAGCAGCGACGTGGCCGCATGACTAACGCGACCGTGCGCCTTAAGCAGAACGCACATGACACGGTCGCATGACTGACGCGACCGCGTGGCAAGAAAAGCTCCGAATGACGCGACCGCGTGACAGAGGCCACGCACCAGAAATTGCAGAAAATGCTCGCAGCAATTTCTGAAGCCCTTTTTGGCCCAAATCCAAGTCCAGAAGGCATAGACCAGAGGTTATGAAGTGAGGGAATGCATCCATTCAGAGAGCTTGCCAATTTTTACTTTCCATGATTTAGATTTAGTTTTGAGAGAGGTTTTCTCCTCTCTCTTTAGGATTAGAATTTAGATTTATGATTTTTATTCGCTTTCAGGATTATCTCTTTTGATCAGGTTCAATATTCCTTTTATTTACTTTTGCAAGCTACTTTATGAATCCTTTCATGTTACAGATCACTCTTTTATTAATGTTATTTGAGGTATTTCAGTTTAATATTGATTTCTCTTATTTATGCTATTGTTGCTTTTACTCTGAAGACATTTTTATTCCAAGTAGATTTATTTTTCTCCTTTTGGTCTTGGTTAAGAAATCAGTAACTCAGGAGTTATCAAACTCAACGTGATTGATAATTGTTATCTTTGTTAATTGAATTGAACTTCCATAATCCCAATCTTTTCTTAGGGAATAAATAGGATTCGAAGATCAAACCAATTAATCCCTTGACCTTCCTTTATCTTAGGAAAGGTTAACGAAGTGGAATTAAGATTCAACCATCATCATCATTGATAAGGATAGCTAGGATAAGACCTCCAATTTCTCATACTTTGCCAAAAGTTTGCTTTACAGTTATTTATTTATTTTAATTGCCATTTAATTTATTTGTCATTAAATTACTCGTTCCTCATTCTTGAAACCCCAAATTTACAATCTCCATAACCAATAATAAGAACATACTTCCGTGCAGTTCCTTGAGAAGACGACCCGAGGTTTAAATACTCGGTTATCAATTTTAAGGGGTTTGTTACTTGTGACAACCAAAACGTTTGTACGAAGGAATTTTTGTTGGTTTAGAAACTATATCTACAACGCGACTGTTTTTGTGAAATTCTTTACTGGAAAAAATCCATAACATCATGAAGTGCAAGCGAATATCTTAGAATGGGAATAAGCATGAATTGAATAAGAAAACTGATGGTTATCAGTGGCTAAGAGAAGGGGGATTTGAATCTTAGCCCCATTTTTACTTGATAATACTTGCTGGCCTTTGAAACCACTTCTGAAAACTTTTTGTCTTTTTATCTCGTAACTAGCCACGAGACTTTTTCTTTTGTCTCGTCCCCAGCCACGAGACTTTTTTTTTTTGTCTCGTCAGTCAGCACGAGATATTTTCAATTTTATCTCCTCGGCAGCAGAAACAGAAATGGAGTAGAAGAGAGAGAGAATTACACCAAGATATATCCTGGTTCAGTTGCTAAGTGCAAGGCAGCCTACATCCAGTCTCCATCACAACAATGATGGAATTTCACTATAATCAACCTTGATTACAAACACTAATTCTCCCTAGGAATTACCCTTCCTATCTGGGACAAGTCCACAATCTAAACCCAAACTGAACTTGACTTGGTCACAGCCAAGCTTTCAACTGTAAAGTGCTAACCCAACTTACAAGGGGATTTCCACAGAATCATGAAACACAACATAGATGTACAAAGGAACTCTAAGGACATCTGATAAACCCCAATTTTATGGTTTATCTTGTGCTTAATTTGGGGGATTTTATCACTTTTTCTCATATTTATTTAATGAAATAGCATGGTTTTGCAATTCTCCTTTGATTTGTGCTCAAATGTGAAAACATGCTTTTTAGGCCTTAAAATAGCTAATTTTAACTCACTTTAATTCCATTCGATGCCTTGATATGTTTTTTGAGTAATTTCAGGTTCATAAGGCAAGTATTGGATGGAAGAAGTGAGGAGAAAAGCATGCAAGTGGGAGAACTCATGAAGAAATGAAAGAACCGTAAAGCTGTCAAGCCTGACCTCTTCGCACTCAATCGACCATAAATTTAGCTACAGAGGTCCAAATGAGGCAGTTTCAGTTGCATTAGAAAGCTAACATCCGGGGCTTCGAAATAATATAAAATTTGCCATATGTTGCTTGGCGTATAGGGGCGCTCACGCGTCATGTACGCGTGCGCGCTGATGCTGCTCATGGCCCACTAAAGTGAAATCGTCCCCAGCGATTTCTGAAGCACTTTGGGCCCAACCCAACTCATTTCTGATGCTATTTCATGCAAAATTCAAGCTTGGGCAAGGGGGAGCAATTGTTTGTAGCATTAGCATCATGTAGGTTAGTTTCTAGAGAGAGAAGCTCCCTCTTCTCTCTAGAATTAGGTTAGGTTAATCTCTTTTAGATTTAGGTTCAATTACATGTTTTCATCTTGTTTCTTTTATGAATTCTTGCTTCTACTCTTTCATTCTCATGATTTGTAGTGTTAATTTCCCTTTTTGCTCTCTTTTATGTTCATGGATGCTTATGTTGGATTTAGATCTCTTTTAATGAAATTTAATGTTTGATGTTCTTTTAATTGTTGAGTTGAGTTGTGAATTTACTTTTCTTGCAATTGATAGTTGGTAGATTTATTATTCTTGCACTTTTACCATGCTTTCTATTTGTACCCACTAAGTGTTTGACAAAATGCTTGGTTTGGCTTTGGAGTAGATTTTGAGCATTCTTGGCTTGGAAAGAGTAATTAGGCAATCTTGAGTCAAAAAAACCCAACTCATGTTGGTGATCTAGATTTGTTAGCTAATATTGTTTCCATTGATGCTAACCTTTTGCTAATTTAATTAGTGAGTTGATTAGGACTTTTGGATTGAGATTAGCTAGTCTTCTTAGACTTTCTCTCATGGAAGATAACATATATCTTCTTTCAATGTTGGAGATGACGTAATAAGATAAATTCTTGTTTATATTTGTGACATGATTAATTAGTCTTGTTTGACTTTTTCCCTATGTGAAGATGACATGATACCTTCTTCCATTTGTTGGAGTTGACTAAATAAGATGAATTGATCATTGTATGACTAGGATAGAAAGCTTATATTCTCAATCCTTGCCATGAATGTCTCTCTCTTTATTACTTGCTTTCTCTTATTTACTTGTCTTCTTTAAATACTTGCTTCATTTAAATTCTTGTCCATTTACTTCCTTGCCTCTTATCCCAAAAACCCCAAAACATACTCTACAACCAATAACAAGACACTTTATTGTAATTCCTAGGGAGAACGACTCGAGGTTTAAATAATTCGGTTTATAATTTTAAGGGTTTGTACTAGTGACAAATAAATCTTTTGTATGACAGGACTATTGTTGGTTTAAAAACTATACTTTACAATGAGACTTCATTATTTGTGAATTCTAAACCACACAAAAGTCCGTTTATCAATATCTATGGCTTTTTCTTTTAATTTTGCACTCTCTGTCTTTTTTCGCTCTATGGCTTTTTCATACAAACCTCACTATTTGCTTTTTTCCATGAGACTCAAGACATGACAAAATTAAACAGAAAAAATTACAAAATAAGAACATTGAAGGAGAAGAAATTCTGTCAGCTTAGAGAGCTATGAGAACCCTGTGCTTTTGCACTCTCACTCCTTGAATCAAACCCTAACTGTTCACCCTTACTTATAGAGAGAAGCCTTCAAGGTTGAAACCAAACAAACCAAGCCAATCTTCTTCTTCTTCAAACAGAACCGGTTCGACCAGAGAGAGAGAAGAGATAACACATGCAAAACCCACCATGCAATTACCTCTTGTCCTTCCTTGGTCACAAATGTTAGTTTGCAATAATTTCTTTTTGTATTCGGTCCAAACATAACCTGCATAGCAAAAATAATTTTTATCACCATATATGAATTAATATTTTTGCATTTAATTAGATTAATAATATTTAGTCATCACAAATGTTATTTTAGAGTTTTTCAAACTCATCAATCTCCCCCTTGATGACAAATATTATTAAAATTGAAATGGAAAGAAATAAAAGATTGAAGTATAGAATACTCCCTTTGAATATTTGAATTTCTCCCCCTTTCTAATTGTCACATGGGTCCCCCTTGATGTATGCTTATTTTACCAAGGGAAGCTTTATACCTGTAACAATTTTTATCAAGCCTAAGGCAACAATGTTATACAACATATTCAGTATGCAATGTTGAATGGCTTGATTTATGAGCAGAAGTGAATGATAATCAAAACTCATTTGTTATCAATAATTTGATTTTCTGCTCAATCATACAAAAGCAAACAGCATGATGTTTTCTGAATATTTTCTAATCAAAACAAGGTAGATTGATCATAGCAAAAGAAAGTTTTCTAATCATTCATAATCATCTCAAGCCATAGTAAAATTCATATTTTTCAGCTTAAAGGAAGTGCCAAAAATAAGTCCAAAACAACAATCATTATATCAAGGTAAAACAAATACTTCATAATTATAATCAACAATCATCCAAGCATTTTACCAAGATAAACATTAAGCAATCAGCAGCAATCATGATAAAACAAGTGCATTATTGACATGCATTATCAAGCAAGCATAAACAAGGGTGATCATGAACTCGTGATCATGAACTCCCAAAGGAGTTTCATCCCTTGTTTTCCATTTTCAATTTGCAGAACCATTCCTCCCCCTTTTGGCATCAAGGGGTACCTGCAAAAAGAATATGACATAGTAAGCAGAATATCCAAAATATTTCCAAAAGTGTCCACAAAGTATCATAGAGTTATAGTACTAATAGTAACAAGCCAAAACAGAGTATCGAATTGAGCCTAAGTGTGCCAATATCAAACACTAAACAGAAGTTTAATCATCAGAGAGATGAAAATCAGATGCTTCAGCTCCTTCTTCACTTGCACTTTCCGGATCCTCATCAAGACTTTCTAGCATCAAACTGACTTTATCTTTGCATCTTCCCCAAGCCTTCTCATTTTCATACGCTAACTTGCGTCCTGCTTTATGGAATTGTATCATGAGTTCTGACATATTTGAAAATTCAGTGAGACTTTCCCTAATGGATTTGGCTGCCTTGGAAGATTCGGGCCGACTCTCATAGTCACTCTCCGAAGCCCCAGATTTCTTGCCCTTTGTTCCCTTAACCGCTCCACCTGCCTTGATCATTGACACTTTGTTCTCTACAGCCTCATTCAGAAGGTCAACTTTAAAATTTCAAAGATGCTAGTTAAGAACATACCATAGGGCAGATTTGCCTTATTGGTGCTTTTTACCGATTCCCACATATGTCGGATCATAAGATAACTAAAAGATATAGGGGTAGATGTAACAAGTGCAAAGATAATAAGAGAGTCAGAATGTGGGTTACAATTCTGTGAAGCAGAGAATTGTTTAGTCCGAGAGCTTTGTAGGTGGGGGTAGTGCCATCCAAGCCAGAGAGATTCTCACAAATGTGTTAAAGAACAACCTTGTAGGGAATGCCGACCTGTGAGTCCCACTTTTTGGCCATGTATGCTCGTGGCCCTTCCTCCTTGTAGCCCAAGGCCGTCCCAATGGTGGCAGTGTCAAGTGTGATGTGAACTGTCTTCACATATGAATGTATGGTACCATCAATAAGTCTCAAGTTGGCGTAGAACTCTCGAACTAAACCTGGGTAAACTGGCTTCTCGATGTGAAGTAGAGGAGTCCATTGAAGCAGTTCAAAAAGAGGAGACACATTTATCCCCTTGCTGGTGAGAGAGTCCAGGTTGACAAGGTAGGTTGCACAGAGATGACGCTTTTCCAGGACTTCTTTATGGAATTCATATGAAGCATAGGAGTTGAATCGGGCAGGGTCATAGTGAGAGTGTGTCTTGCTGAATTTGTTCTTGAAGTCCAAAGATTCCAGGTTTGCAGGTTCCTTAGTGTTGTGCAGAGCAAATCCTTTTGATTTCTGGCCACTCTTCCTGGGTGTGGCTTTCTTCTGTGGAGATGGTGGTGGAGATGGAATGGGTGATGTGTGAGACTCTTCCTCTTCTTCCACGGGAACTCTCTCTTTCTTCTTCCTTGAAGAAGTTTTTGTAGCTATGACCTTCCTACGCATGGTGTCGGTTTACTTTGAGGGAGGTGAGGGAGAAGATGATGATGTAGAGTGAATATGGATGTGAGTATGAGATTGTGGAGTGGATGGTTTTTTAGAGAAAAGAATGCGTTCGCTTTTCCTGGGAGCAGTTTTCTTTTTCATGGTAGTGAAAATGGAGAAGTGGAATATGAGGGGATTGAGTAGAAACCGAATGGAGTGAGGGAGGAGGGAGGTTAGAGAAGCAATAAATATGGAGCAGAGAGAGAATTAAGGGGAATTAAATGTCCATTAAGTGGTAGTTAATACCCAACGAGTTTCCCTTTTATTTGAAATAAATTGAAAAGGTGGTTTCCTAGAATCAAGGGATTAGGTGAAGAGAAGGATTTGATTTGACAATAACCACTTCCAATAAGATTTGATGAGACAACAAAAAGACATTTTGATTTTCAGAGAGAGAATCTAACAAAATGGTCAGAATGGGGTCAAGGAAATTTGGTAGGGGCCATGAGAATTAATCTTTGGTGCTGTCTCACCCTTGATCACAGCCCTTCCAACACTTTTATTTTTATCTCGTCCATTCCTACGAGACAAAACTGAGCAGAATCAATATTTCACAAGTTATCAATAGAACTTAAATCAAACATTCCCAAACTTTTTCTCAAAGTGCAGAATCATTCTTCACAGAAGGGTTTTGTAAAAATATCAGCAAGTTGGTCTTCAGATTTTACAAATTGAATATAAATAGTACCCTTTTGCACATGTTCTCTAATAAAATGATATTTTATCTCAATGTGCTTGGTTCTTGAGTGCAAAACAGGATGTTAATGGCACTCATATTGTCACAAAATAAGGGTATACTATTGATCTTTAATTTGTAATCTTCCAACTGCATTTTTAACTAAATTAATTGTGAGCAACATGTAGATGTAGAAATATATTCAGCTTCAGCTGTGGATAGAGCCACTGTGGCTTGCTTTTTGCTTGACCACATGTTGAGTGAGCTTCCAAGGAAGCAACACATGCCGGATGTACTCCGTCTATCCATTCTATCTCCCGCATAATCTGCATCACAAAACCCTACTGCACAAAAGTCATCAGATTTAGGATTCCACAAGCCTTAATCACTAATCCCCTTAATGTATCTAATGATGCGCTTAACGGCCAAAAGATGGGATTCTTTTGGGTGAGATTGAAACCTTGAGCATACACCCAAACTTTGAACAATATCCGGTCTAGAGGAGGTAAGGTACATAAGTGAACCTATCATTCCTCTATACCTTGTTTCATCCACATCTTGGCCATCATCATCCTTTTCAAGTTTTGTGTTAGGATGCATTGGTGTTCCCATTGGTTTGGAGCTTTCTAGGCCAAATTTTTTGATAATTTCTTTTGCATACTTTCTTTGGTGAATAAAGGTACCACTAGAAGTTTGTTTAATTTGAAGGCCAAGAAAGAAAGTAAGCTCTCCCATTAAACTCATCTCAAACTCACTAGTCATGAGTTTTCCAAACTCTTCACACAAGGTCTCATTGGCCGAACCAAACACAATGTCATCCACATAAACTTGAACTAGGAGAATATCATCATTAGATGCTTTAATAAATAAAATAGTGTCGGTGGTACCCTTTTGAAATTGATTTTCTAACAAGAAGGCACTAAGCCTTTCATACCAAGCTCTTGGAGCTTGTCTAAGACCATAAAGAGCCTTAGATAGTTTAAAAACATGATTTGGGAAATCTTTATGTTCGAAACCGAGGGGTTGTGCCACATACACTGCTCTATCAATAAAGCCATTAAAGAAAAGCACATTTAACATCCATTTGAAACATTTTGAAGCCCTTATGGGCAGCATAGGCAAGAAGCAACCTAATTGCTTCCATTCTAGCTACCGGAGCAAAAGACTCATCAAAATCTATACCCTCTTCTTGATCATAACCTTGGGCCACTAATCTAGCCTTGTTACGAACAACTTATCCATCCTCACCAAGTTTATTTTTAAACACCCACTTAGTACCCATAACTTTCTTACCATCCAGATGAGGTACTAGTATCCAAACCTCATTCTTATCGAATTGAGCAAGCTCTTCTTGCATTGCTTTGACCCATGATGGATCTTCAAGAGCTTGTTTGACATTGTTGGGCTCCATTTGTGACAAGAGGGCAAAATTGCTTGGTTCGGATTGCCTTTTGGTTGAGGATCTTGTTGTTACACCTTGAGAGGGATCACCAATTATAAAGTCATGAGGATAACCCCTCATAGACTTCCATTCTCTAGGCTTCCAAAGTGGTGTTGAGCTTTGATGAGTTTCTGGTGGTCTCACTGTTTCAGTTTTCTGCTCAGGAGACAAAATGGAAATGTCTCCTTCAATATGACAAGACAAAACTAGACTGGCAGATTCTTCATTTTGAACAGATTTGGGATTTTCTTTACTTGTTCCAGCTTCTTCACAATCTGAATCATTATCTATCACAGTACTGGAAATTAAATCAGAATCACAAAAAGTAACATGTATGGATTCCTCTATGATCCTATGCTCTTTGAGATAAATTCTATAGGCCTTGCTAGTAGTGGAGTATCCAACAAACATTCCTTCATAGGATTTTGGATCAAATTTCCCAAGGTTTTCTTTATTGTTAAGTACTGTTCCGGGGTATGTCGGACGAGATCTTCTGCGCTGGTCGGAACCGATGTGTCCGGCTGGTGAATGGCGGCCAGAGCTAGTGCGTCCGACTTGTTTGGACTGAACGTGCTGCTAATCCTTTGTCACCGAAAGGTGGGGGGTACCTACAAGAGACTCCGATGCTTAAGTTAGCATGGGTATTAAACAGGTGTTATGTAGAATCAGAGTATGAGTTATACTTGGTGCTCCAGTGTATTTATAGTAGATGGGGCTGACCTTTCTGATAAGATACGTTAGTTATCTTATCTTATCTTATCTTTATTTTGGGTGAAGTCAGCTTATCTTCAAGGGAACCGCCTTTATCTCTATAGGCTTGGATTGCCTTTGGATTTGGGTCGCGTTCCTCTATTTGGGCCCTTTATTGGGCTCTCCTGTTGATTTGGCCGACCTCTTTGAGAAGAGGTCGGGTAGCCTGACCTGAAGAGGTCGGTCGCTTTGTCGCCAATCATCCCAGGTCGGGTAACTCGACCCAGGGTATGAACAGTGCCCCTGCTTGAGCTCGGTCTTTTTGTTGAGGTCGAGTCTTTAACTTCGGTCCTTCTCTGACGAAGCCGAACTCAAGCATTTTGTCGATTTCTTCCTTTTGTAGAAACTTTTGAATGTAGAACATTTTTCCTCTAAAAGCGCGCGCTTTTGTATTAGCACTTTTTTGGGAATGCGAGCGGTTTTAATATCCGCATTTAATTGACATTTAATTGCCCCGTTTCCCCTAACTTCTCTATTTTTTAATTTTGTACTCAAGAAACGGTTTCTCTCCTTCACCCTTTTTGTAACTTCTTCATATTTCTTTTTTTTATTCTCTCGCTTTCGACCTTTTTGATTTTTCTAAAGCTTCTACCTGGGGTTTGCAGTTTCGCGTTTTTGCCTAGCGACGTTGCTTTGTCACTTTGCTTTTTCGTGGGAGAAGGGGTGATTCTAGCTCTTGCTTTCCACTTCCCTACTTTTCTTCGCAGTTTTCTCTCATTTTGCAGGTTTGACTCTTCTTTCTTCCTTCCTCTACACCCTTTTTGTGTCTGTTTTGAGAAAGTTTGGATCTTTCCGTCTTTTTTGCTGATCACTGTGTGTCTTGTAGTTTCTCCATCTGTTGCTCGATACTTTCAGAACTTTGCATGTTTGTGAATGCTTTTGTATTTGAAGCTTTGAAATGATGACTTTGTTTGATTCTAAAAAAAGGTTGCGTCTTTGATGATCTCTATTTTGTATGTTCGATGTTGGTGCTTGTTCTTTGCTGATGATTTTTTACTTGATTTTTGAAAAAGTTTGCGCCTTTGCTGTTTTTCTGCTTGTCCCTTTTTGGAATTTCTGATAAACTGTAGAAATAGTGCTTTCTCCTGATAAATTGTAGAAGGGTGGACCTTTCGCGGTTTTGCTTCCTTAGTTTTCTTCCTGGGTTTTATTTTGATGAGTGCTGGGCTGTAGGCTGTAGAAATAACTTAAAGACCTTGCTTGTTTACTGCCTCCAAGGGATGCCCCAAGACTTTTTGTCTTGAGTCTTGGGGTTTTCCCTTTTTGTTTATCCGCCCGTTGAGATGTTTTGCCCCCTGTCCGAGATGTTTTTAAGAAATCCATTCTTCTCTTCTTTTTGTAGGATTTAGTTGACCTCATGTCTTCCCGAAATAACGTTGTAGAGATTCCTTCCCAGGTTCCCGCGGGTATGGCCGATTGGGTGGACTCCATGGTTCTCATGTGTGTCTCGCTGGTTGATTCTGAATTTTGTGCTCAGCTTAGGCAGTTTCATAGTGTCTGTAGTAATTCTGGTGATGAGAAGAACTATGAACTTGTCCCTCCCTCTTCTGACGAGAGAGTCTGCTTTTCTACTCGGGTTGTTGATGATCGCCCCTTCTTTTATGTTTATGATTTTTTCTTCGGTCTGCTGGGTATCACCCTTCCTTTTACTCCATTTGAAACCGATCTGTTATGGTCCTGTAATGTTGCCCCTTCTCAACTTCACCCCAATTCCTGGGGTTTTATTAAAATTTTCCAATTTTTGTGTAATGGTTTTGGTATTCCTGCTTCCCAATCTCTCTTTTTCTATCTATTTGTCTTGACTAAGCCCGGTGTGGTAAAAAACAAGTCAGCTTGGGTCTCCTTTCATTCTACCCAGGGAAAGAAGGTTTTTTCCTTGTTTGACGAGTCGTTCCGTGATTTTAAAAACTACTTTTTCAAGGTCCGAGCTGTTGAAGGAGCTCGCCCCTTTTTTTTTTGGATAAGAATGACGAACCTGCTTTTCCCTTGGAATGGCAAAAAGACGTGAGGGTCTCCAGGTATTCGTGGGAAATGTTGGATGAGGCTGAGCAAGCCTTTGTGACTATCTTGGAAGAACGCTGGGGTCAACCTCCCCATCTTGACACAGAGAAATTTCTGACCAATCCTTCTCTTGAAACTGAACTGGGTATCTTTGTGTTTCTTTTATTATCTTGTTTATGTTGCTTGTAGCTGTCTTTTCCGACTTGTAGCTGAATTTTATGTTTTATTTGCAGAGGCAATGAAGAATAATGAAGCTATGAAAGCTTTTAAGAGGGCGCAGAGGGCGACTGCTGCCAGGAATATTGCGGCCAAGGCGGCTAGGGAGGGGTCCTCCCAAATGCGCGAGAAGCTATCAGTGCCGAGTTCTCCTGGGGTGAAGAAGGTGGTCCTTACACCCCGAGTCCGTTTGGTGGATCCTCACCCTACTTATGTCGCTCCATCTGTTGCTCCTCTCAATAAAAAACAAAAAACAGTCGAGCCCTTTGACCTCGAGGCTCCTGATTTCAATGCCATTGAGTTTGTGGATCAGCAAATCGGTCCCTATGGCTCCCTCTCTACGGATGATGTGTCCATCCTCCATCACTTGGAATTTATGGCCCAAAATCACGTAAAGATGGCGTATATGGCGGCCGCCATATATCGGACTGCTCAGAATCTCCCTCTCCATGCCACTAAAGCGTTTATGGAGGAGGCAAAACAAGAGTTTGATCGGATGAAGGAGTTGAAGGAGGAACTTGAGATAAAGGTAGCCAAGCTGGAAAAGGACTTAGAGAACGAGAAGGCAAGTTCTCAATCACTGGCAGGTTCTTTGAGGTTGGCTGAGGACACAACCATGATGCACAAAGATAGTTATGTTACATCCTATCGGGAGATGTTGCGTCTGAGGGGGGAGCTCGACAATGTCCGGGAAGATTATTCTGAGCTCCAAAGCCATCTCGTTGGCAGCGTGACTGCTGCTTACGAGAACTTGAAGGAGCAAGTTCGGGTTATTTCTCCCGAGGCCGATCTCACTCCTTTTAGCTTGGACAACATTGTCACGGATGGCAAGATTGTTCCTGATGAGGTCGATCCCCTCCCTGTGTCTTCTGCCAAGATGTCAGCGCCTACTGTTCCTCCTGCCAAGGTCGACCCTCCCGCTAATAATTCTGACTGTCAGATTTTACACCAGGACGATGGTACTGTGGATGCTGTTCCTTTCCAGGCTCGCCCTCCTTCTCCTCAGACTGATACTGCTAAGAAGCCTTCTAACCTTTAGCTGATTTATGTTGGATATTTTTGTAGTTGGCCCGGCTTGTGGGCTTTAAAACTCTTTGGTTTATTTTGTTGACACTCTTTCTGGTTGCTTGTTTAGCAACATTATTTAAAAACACAACGAATAGCTTCTGAGCTTTTGGGTTTGACCCTGAGGCTTTTACGTCACATTTGCTTGCGCCTGTCTTGGGTTTTTTTTTTTTTTTTTGAGGGCTTGTTTGCTTAGCTTCTTTGAACCGGTTTGTTGTTGATGTGTGGATCCGTTTTAACGATCCATGCCTGACTTCTTTGTCTTTTTCCAAGTAGTCGACCGATGTCGATCTTTTAAGTATTTAAAGTAATCTTCCTTTTTGGACCTTGGTCAGGTCTCTTTTAGATATTTCTTTTTTAACCGATTTGTGGGAGACCGACTTCTTTATGTTGATCTCTTCTAAGTTACTTCGTAATCCTCTTTCTTGGACCTTTGTCAGGTCTCTTTCAGGGATTACTTTTATAACATTCCGTTGTAGGAGACCGACTTCTTTGTGTCGATCTCTTCTAAGTTACTTCGTAATCCTCTTTCTTGGACCTTGTCAGGTCTCTTTCAGGGATTACTTTTATAACTTTCCGTTGTAGGAGACCGACTTCTTTGTGTCGATCTCTTCTAAGTTACTTCGTAATCCTCTTTCTTGGACCTTTGTCAGGTCTCTTTTAGGGATTACTTTTATAACTTTCTGTTGTAGGAGACCGACTTCTTTGTGTCGATCTCTTCTAAGTTACTTCGTAATCCTCTTTCATGGACCTTTGTCGGGTCTCTTTCAGGGACTACTTTGATAACTTTTCGTTTTGGGCTGACTTTGTTATGTCGGGCCCTTCTAAGTTAAGGTAATTCTCTTTAATAGGGTTGGTCAGACCTATTTCCAGGGTTTACTTATAACTTGGTTTGACTTGGTTCGACTTCTTAATGTTCGACCAGTCTTTAAGTTATTATTTTAGGGATCCGTAACACCTCGTCAGGTTCTTTTTTAGATCACTTTCGATAACTTCTTACATTATTCTGTGTTCATCTTTGCCGATTTGTAGAAAGTGGTTGTCATCTCTAGATCGTCCTTTGGGTGAATCACGTTTTCATCTTTATCGGACGGTTTGTCTTTATCGTGATCGTGCAGTGAAATTGTTTTTCACTTTCTGCCGATCTGTTGCTTTATAATCGGACGATGAATGCTTCAGATTAATGCGTCTTGGAATCTTTGTAGAATATCTAAAATATATTTTATTTAAAGGAAAAGTGCAAATATATACATATGGGATTGTTTGAGTCTCAACTTGGTGCCTCATTAAAAAACCTTTTCAGGAAAAAGAGTGCATCCAATGATGAGATCTTTTATTTCTTCTAACTGTAGTACCTTCTTAGGTTGCAGGCGTGCCATGACCTAGGAAGCTCTCGTCCATCGAGTTCAGACAGTCTGTAGTAGCCCTTCCTGAGTACTTCTACAACTCGGTAGGGTCCTTTCCAGTTTGCTGCCAATGTTCCTTCTCCTGGTCGAGTTGTTTCGATATCATTTCGAATTAAGATGAGATCATTCTCTGTGAAACTTCTCGGCACTACCTTTTGATTATATCTGGAAGCCATCCTTCGTTTTAGTGCTTCTTCCCTGATCCGAGCTCTTTCTTGGATTTCAGGTAGTAGGTCGAGTTCTTCCCTCTGAATTTGGGAGTTGGCTTCTTCATTGTAGTGGACTACTCTGGATTCCTCGATCTCTACTGGGATCATTGCCTCCACTCCATATGCTAGTCGAAATGGTGATTCATTTGTGGTGGAGTGTGGCGTTGTTCGATATGCCCATAGGACTTGCGGAAGTTCTTCGACCCAAGCTCGCTTTGCATCTTGTAGTCTCCATTTCAACCCAGCCAATATGACTTTGTTGACGGCTTCGGCCTGTCCATTGGCTTGAGGGTGTTCGACGGAGGTGAACTGGTGTTTTATATTTAAGTTGGCTACTAGTCTCCTGAAGCCTGCGTCTGTGAATTGGGTGCCATTGTCTGTGGTGATGGAGTGTGGAACCCCAAACCTTGTGACAATGTTTCTATATAGGAATTTCCGGCTTCTTTGAGCGGTGGCGTTGGCTAGGGGCTCTGCCTCAATCCATTTTGTGAAATAGTCTACCCTTACTATGAGAAATTTAACTTGTCCTGACCCCTGGGGGAAGGGGCCAAGAAGGCCGAGCCCCCACCTTGCAAACGGCCAAGAGGAAGTTACACTGATGAGCTCTTCTGGTAGGGCGATGTGAAAGTTGGCATGTTTCTGACATGGTGGGAATGTCTTTACAAATTCTGTAGCTTCTTTCTGTAGAGTTGGCCAATAAAACCCCGCCCGGAGCACTTTTTTGGCTAGAGCTCGTGCTCCGAGGTGATTGCCACAAATGCCGCCGTGTACTTCTTCTAACAGTTTCTTTGTGTGGGAGGTCGGTACGCATTTCAGTAATGGTACTGAGATCCCTCTTTTGTACAGGATGTTGTTTATAATGGTGTAGTACTGTGCCTCTCTTTTTAGCCTTTTTGCCTCTTTTTCTTCTGTGGGGAGTGTTCCTGCTCTGAAGTAGTTAATTATGGGAGTCATCCATCCCTGGTCCTGGTTTGTTATGGCTAGGACTTTTTCCTCTTCCGAGATTAACGGGTTCTATAACATTTCCTGGATGAGGCTTCTATTGTTGCCCCCTGGTTTGGTGCTGGCTAGTTTCGAGAGTGCGTCAGCTCGAGCATTTTGTTCTCGGGGTGTGTGGTATATCTTATATTCTCTAATTTGTCCGAGCTGTTGCTTGGTCTTATCTAAATACCTTTTCATGGTGGGATCTTTGGCTTGGTAGCTCCGTGTTATTTGTGATGTGACAACTTGCGAATCGCTGTAGATGTTGAGTTTTTGTGCTCCAACCTCTTCAGCTAACTTCAAACCAGCTAGCAGTGCTTCGTATTATGCTTGGTTATTCGAAGCCGGGAACCCAAACTTGAGGGAGAGCTCAACTTGGGTTTCCTGGTTGCTTTCTATTATCACTCCTGCGCCACTTCCAGTTTTATTTGAAGAACCGTCCACATAAAGATTCCACTCTGTGAGGGTTTCCAGGGCATCTGTGAATTCTGCGATAAAATTGGCCAAATATTGTGACTTAGTGGCCGTCCGAGCTTCATATTGGAGGTCAAACTCTGACAACTCGACTGCCCATTGTAGAATTCTTCTTGCTAAATCTGTTTTCTGCAATATTCCTTTCAAGGGCTGGTTGGTGCGAACTTTGATGGTGTGGGCCTGGAAGTAAGGGCGGAGTCGTCTAGATGTTAGAATGAGCGTATATACAAATTTTTCTATTTTCTAGTAGTTCAGCTCGGATCCCTGTAGTGCTTTACTAATGAAGTAGACGGGTTGTTGTCTATTTTCGTCTTTTTTGACTAGTGCTGATGCTACTGCCCTGCTTCCCACTACGAGATATAATATAAGTGGTTCTCCTACTCGTGGTCGGGATAGGATAGGTGGCTGTCCTAAGAACTTCTTAAAGTCTTGGAAGGCTTGTTCGCACTCTATTGTCCATTCGAACTGTTTTCCCTTTCTTAAAGTAGCATAGAAGGGGAGAGATTTTATCGCGGCTCCTGCTAAGAATCAGGATAGGGCGGCCAATCTCCCGTTGAGTTGCTGTACTTCTTTGACACAGGTTGGGCTTTTCATGTTGAGTATGGCCTGATATTTGTCTGGATTTGCTTCAATTCCTCTTTGAGTGAGCATGAAACCTAAGAATTTGCCTGCTTCTACTGCAAAGGTGTATTTCGCGGGATTGAGTCGCATGTCATGCTTCCTTATGGTGTCGAACATTTGAGCCAGGTCAGACAATAATGTCTCTTCGCTTTGTGTTTTTATTAGCATGTCGTCGACATAGACCTCCATGATCTTTCCAATGTGATCCGAGAAAACTTTATTCATTAGTCTTCGATAAGTAGCTCCTGCGTTCTTGAGACCGAAAGGCATCGCGATGTAACAGTAGTTCGCTTTTGGTGTTAAGAACGAGGTCTTTTCTTGATCTGGTGGATACATGGGAATTTGGTTGTTTCCCGAATATGCATCCATAAATGAGAGATATTTATATCCAGAGGAAGCATCTACCAGGGCGTCAATACTTGGGAGTGGGTATGGATCTTTTGGGCAAGCTTTGTTGAGATCGGTGTAATCGGTGCACATTCGCCACTTCCCATTCGATTTTTTCACCAAGACGACGTTGGCTAGCCATAGTGGGTATTTGACTTCTCTTATAAATCCGGCTTCTAGCAGTGCCTGTACTTGCTCTTCCACAGCCTGGGATCACTCTGGCCCAAGTTTTCTTCGTCTCTGCTGCGCCGGTCGAGATCCTAGGTAAACTGCCAACTTATGACACATTAGTTTTGGGTCTATGCCTGGCATGTCTGCGGCTTTCCATGCAAAGAGGTCGACGTTATCTCGTAAGAATTGTATTAGTAATTCTTTTAAATCTCTTTTGAGGATTGTACTGATATTAGTTGCTTTTTCCGGGGTGTCCCCGATCTGAATCTTTTCTATCTCGCCCTCTGGTTGGGGACGAAGATCTTCCCGTCATTGAACTCCGCCCAACTCGATTGTTTGGAACTATTCTCCTTTTCCTCTGAAGTTTAGGCTTTCGTTATAATAGCGACGTGCCATCTTCTGGTCTACTTTTATCGTGGCTATCCCTTTTGAAGTTGGGAATTTCATACATAGGTGTGGAGTCGAGACTATTGCACCGAGTTGGTTGAGTGTTGTCCGACCTATGAGAGCATAGCTGAACTTACATTGACTACGATGTAGTCTATTTTGAGGGTCCTGGATTGGTCCCCTTTTTCGAAGGTTGTATGTAGTGGTATGTATCCTAGTGGTCGAACCGGGGTATCTCCTAACCCGAACAGACTGTTTGGATATGCTTTAAGTTCTTTTTCTTCTAAGACGAGTTTATCAAAGGCTGTTTTAAATAAGATGTTGGCAGAACTCCCTTGGTCTATTAAGGTGCGGTGTAGGTTGGCGTTTGCCAATATGATGGTGATAACCATGGGATCGTCGTGTCCTGTGATGATGCCGGACGCGTCCTCCTTAGTGAATGTTATTGCTGGGATGTTGAGTGCTTCCTCCTCTCCTTCAACATGATATACTTCTTTGAGATACCTTTTGCGGGAGGATTTGGAGATCCCTCCTGCTGCGAATCCGCCATGTATCATGTGGACATGTCTTTCTGGTGTCCGAGGTGATCGTTCTGTTCGTTCGGTATCTTCATCCCTTCGTCTCTTTCTTTGATCATCATCTCGGGTGGCCAGGAATCAATCTAATTTTCCTTCCCTCACCAATTTTTCTATGATATTTTTCAAGTCGAAGCATTCGTTGGTGGAGTGTTCTCTGACCCAATGATATTCACAATATTCCTTCCGATTTCCTCCTCCCCTTTTGCCTTTGAGGGGCCGTGCTGGGGGAATTTTTTCTGTATGGCAGACCTCTTTGTATATTTCGACTAGGGATGCTCTGAGGGGAGTGTAATTATGGTATTTTTTAATTTTCTCCCCTTGTCGATCTTCTTTTCTTTTAGATTCTTTGTCTCTGTCATGGTAGGAGGCCCCCGATTTTGAGGTTTCTCCCAACCGAGCATTTTTTTCCATGTTGATGTATTTTTCTGCTCGCTCATGTACTTCGTCTAAGGAGGTAGGGTACTTCTTTGATATAGATTGGCTAAATGGTCCTTCTCGTAGGCCATTGATGAGTCCCATGATGGCGGCCTCTGTTGGCAAGCTTTGTATGTCCATGCATGTTTTGTTGAATCTTTCCATGTAGTTGTGGAGGCTCTCCCGATCTCCTTGCTTGATCCCTAGTAAACTGAGGGCGTGCTTGGCCTTATCTTTCTGGATGGAAAATCTGGCCAGGAACTTTTTGGCCAGGTCGTCGAAGTTTGAGATGGACTTTGGAGGTAAGTTGTCGAACCATCGGATTGCTGTCTTCGTGAGATTTGTTGGAAAAGCTTTGTAGCAAACGGCATCTGAGGCGTCGGTAAGGTACATTCTGCTTCTGAAATTGCTGAGATGGTGGTTGGGATCTGTGGTACCATCATATAAAGTCAAATCCGGGAGTTTGAAGTCCTTTGGGATTTTGGTTTTCATGATCTCCCTGGTGAATGGATCCTGTTCTTTGCGTGAGCATTCCTCAGGAGTTATCGGAGGGGCTTTTGATTTGAGATCGGCTTCTAACTGCAGTAATTTTTCTTCCAATTCTCGACGTCGCCATACCTCTCTTTGTAGATCCTTTCCGATCTCTCGTTGTTGTTGGGTTTCTTTTTCAAGTTGCTTCAAGCGATCTTGAAGTGCTTCTATTGCTCCTGGATTTGGTGAGTCTTTGTTCCCGTTGGTTTCTAGGGTATCTTTTCAGTGTAGTGTCTGCATTTTTGTGCGACGTTCTGTCTTCTAAATCCAAATCGTGGTCGTTGTCATGGTTGTCCGCCATGGTGTTGGGATGACTTCCAGGTCCCTAGCAACGGCGCCAATGTTCCGGGGGTTACCTGAAACGGTAGGTTGATCTCGGACGAGATCTTCTGCGCTGGTCGGAACCGATGTGTCCGGCTGGTGAATGGCGGCCGGAGCTAGTGCGTCCGACTTGTTTGGACTGAACGTGCTGCTAACCCTCTGTCACCGAAGGGTGGGGGGTACCTGCAAGAGACTCTGATGCTTAAGTTAGCATGGGTATTAAACAGGTGTTATGTAGAATGAGAGTATGAGTTATACCTGGTGCTTCAGTGCATTTATAGTAGATGGGGCTGACCTTTCTGATAAGATAAGTTAGTTATCTTATCTTATCTTATCTTTATTTTGGGTGAAGTCAACTTATCTTCAAGGGAACCGCCTTTATCTCTATAGGCTTGGATTGCCTTTGGATTTGGGTCGCGTTCCTCTATTTGGGCCCTTTATTGGGCTCTCCTGTTGATTTGGCCGACCTCTTTGAGAAGAGGTCGGGTAGCCTGACCTGAAGAGGTCGGTCGCTTTGTCGCCAATCATCCCAGGTCGGGTAGCTCGACCCAGGGTATGAACAAGTACAGAACATTTGCATCCAAAAACATGAAAATACTTAAGATTTGGAGGGGTTCCTTTCCATAGCCCATAGGGGGTTTTCTTCAACCCTTTTCTAATAATTGTCCTATTCAAAATGTAATAAGCTGTATTTACAGCTTCAGCCCATAAAAATTTAGGAGTCTCATTCTCACACAGCATGGCCCTAGTCATCTCTTGAAGGCTTCTATTCCTTCTCTCAACCACCCCATTTTGTTGAGGGGTTCTAGGGCATGAAAAGTTATGAGAAATTCCAAAGTCATCACAGAATTTTTCAAAATCTTGGTTTTTAAATTCTCTTCCGTGATCACTTCTCAAATGGGCAATTTTTAAATATTTTTCATTTTGAATTTTCTTGCATAGAGTTGAAAAAGCATGAAAAGCATCATTTTTATGAGCAAAAAAAGTACCCAACCAAATCTAGAGTAATCATCTACCACCACAAGACCATAGTGTTTACCTTCTAAACTTTGAGTTCTTGTTGGACCAAAAAGATCGATGTGTAACATCTCTAATGGCCTCTTGGTTGAGATTCCATCTTTTGGTTTAAAAGAGGATTTTACTTGTTTGCCCCATTGGCAAGCATCACAAGTAAGATCCTTATCAAATTTGATATTTGGAAATCCTCTAACCAAATTTTTCTTAACTAGCTTAGAAATTTGGTACATGCTAGCATGACCCAACTTTCTATGCCATAGCCATTTTTCAGATTCAAGAGAGGTAAAACAAGTTACATTTTGTTCTTTCAAGTCCTCAAGAGTCAATCCATACATATTATTGCATCTCTTAGCTTCCAATAAAATATCCCCCAGTTTTCTCACAAACAACCAAACACACAAACTTTCTAAAAATAACTTCAAAACCTAAATCACACAATTGGCTAACACTAAGTAAATTATGTTTCAAACCATTTACAAGAAGGGCATCATTTATACATGATGAAAAGCTTTTACCAACTTTCCCAACAGCCACTATTTTTCCTTTTGCATCATCACCAAAAGTGACAAGTCCTCCATCATATTCATCAAGCTTTATGAAGAAGGTTGTCTTTCCGGTCATATGCCTAGAGCATCCGCTATCCATATACCACATATTTTCTTTCCGTTTGGACACTAGGCATACCTACAAAACAAGCTCAAGTGACCTTAGGTATCCAAATTTTCTTGGATCCTTTCACGTTAAACCATCTCTTATGTCCTAAGCCATTATAATCAAAAACAACCTTGTAAACTTTATCACCTATCATCCTTTCAAAAAAAAAGCATTGTATGGGAAAGTGTCCAACTCGGTTACATAACCTACAAAATCTTGGAGTTGCTATTTTTTAAAGCTTCTTGGGTTTTGAAATCTTGTATCATTGGAAGATGAAGCAATATTTTCAAAATGAGATTTTTCAACAGATTTATAAAACCCCAAGCCAGGTTTATCATAAAGAGATTTTTGGCTAGCCAAGATATGATTCAGATTTTCAGAACTTTGTGTGAATTTGGCTAAGTCTTCTTTAAGCCTTTTGACCTCTTTAAGCAACTCTTCATTCCTTTTAAAACAATCAACATAAGTAACAACCGATTGTTCACTTTCAAAGCTCCTAAGTTGGGCTTTTAACTGCTTATTTTCTTCAATAAGATCACAAGCAGTTTCGGCCTCCCTTAGCTTTTCTTTTAGAAATCCATTTTCTGCTTTAAGGATGATAATTTTTTATTCAAGTTCTTGATTATCCAGCAAAAAGCATCTTATTTTTTCAGAAAGATGATCTATCATAAGATGAAGAGATTCTGTGTCAGGGTTAGGAATGATTACCTGCTCAACGTGGTCAGCCATAAGGCATGGTTGAGACTTTGTTTCAGATTCTTCATCATCTTCAGAGTCATTTTCAAGATCTTCCCATGATGCCATCAGTCCCTTTTTATTTCCTTTCTTCGGCTTTTCTTCCTTTTTCAACTTAGGGTAGTCAGATTTGAAGTGCCCCGTTTCTTTACAGTTGTAGCAAGTCACTTTGCTGAAATCTTTCTTCTGTTTTCTTGAGCTGCCTCCTTTGCCTCTCTCCTTGAGCTTCACCATTTTTCTGAATTTTTTTGCAAACAACACAAATTCATTTTTATATGAGTTATCACTGGATTCATCATCCAGAGGCTTAGTAACAGATGAGAAAGCTATTCCTTTTTTTTTTTGAATCTTTTTTCAAATAGGTGTTTTCAAAAGCAAGTAAATTTCCTCTCAAATCATCGTAAGTCATGGAGTCAAGACCACTACTCTTGGAAATAATTAAAGCTTTTGTTTCCCACTCTTTTGTGAGACATCTCAACACTCTTCTCACTAGCACAGATTCAGGATACTTGATTCCCATAGCATCCAAGCCAAAAATAATGGTGTTGAAGCGCTCAAATAGCTCATCAATGGATTCTCCTTCCTTCATTACAAAGATTTCATACTCTCTGTTTAACATATCTATCCTGGTCTTCTTTACAATGGTGGTTTCTTCATGAGTGACTAGGAGTTTGTCCCAGATTTCCTTTGCTGTTGTGCATCGTAATACCCGTCGGTACTCCTCGAAGCTGATAGCACAGTTGAGTAAGTTGATCGCCTTGGCGTTGAGTTCAACCGTCTTTCTGTCTTCTTCGGTCCAGCTTGCTTCTGGTTTAGGAGTGACAACTCCTTCGGCACTTGTGACGGTTGGATATTGAGGACCACCAAGGATGATCTTCCAGAGTCTGTAGTCCATTGCTTGCACAAAGATCTTTATTCTCTCCTTTCAATAGGTATAGTTTTTCCCATTGAAAAGAGGAGGTCGGTTGCTTGATTGTCCTTCTGTCAGATTGTAGGACACTAGATTTGAGCCACTGTTTTCTGCCATCAGGATCTTTTCTCCAAGCTGCAAGGCTTGATCTCTTTGAGACCAAGCTCTGATACCAATTGATGGTTATCAGTGGCTAAGAGAAGGGGGGGTTGAATCTTAGCCCGCTTTTTACTTGATAATACTTGCTGGCCGTTGAAACCACTTCTGAAAACTTTTTGTCTTTTTATCTCGTAACTTGCCACGAGACTTTTTCTTTTGTCTCGTCCCCAGCCACGAGACTTTTCTTTTTGTCTCGTCAGTCAGCACGAGATATTTTCAGTTTTATCTCCTGGGCAGCAGAAACAGAAATGGAGTAGAACATAGAGAGAATTACACCAAGATATATCCTGGTTCAGCTGCTAAGTGCAAGGCAGCCTACATCCAGTCTCCATCACAACAATGATGGAATTTCACTATAATCATCCTTGATTACAAACACCAATTCTCCCTAGGAACTACTGACATTAGGATTTTTGCCAGTAAAGAATGTCATAAAAACAGTCGCGTTGTAGATATAGTCTCTAAACCGACAAAAATCCCTTCGTGCAAACGTTTTGGTTGTCACAAGTAACAAACCCCTTTGAAATTGATAACCGAGTATTCAAACCTCGGGTCGTCTTCTCAAAGAATTGCAGGGATGTATGTTCTTATTATTGGTTATGGAGATTGTAAATTTGGGGGTTTGAGAAATTTGGAGTTTGGGCAATGTGCACAGGTATATTTAAATGACAAGTAAAATAAATTAACAATAATAAAATCTCTAGGCAAGGTATGGAGAACTGGAGGTCCTATCCTAGTTATCCTTATCAATTGTGATGAGAATTGGATTCTTCCCCCACCTTATTAACCTCTAACTATGAAGGTAAGTTAAGTGGACAAATTAATTCCAATTTTCAATCAACAATGAGTTTGATAACTCAAGAGTTACCAAGGTCTCAACCAAAGCCAAAAGAGAAAAATCCAAATTATTTATATAATAAAAAGGAGCAATCATAAGTTTGAAATACCTCAAAAATATATTAAATAGAAAATCAATCTAAACATAGAGAGTCATAAACAAAATTGAGAAAAGAAATAAAAGAACATTGAACCTGGGATTGAGAGTCACTCTAAAACTAAGAAAAATCCTAAATCCTAATCCAAAGAGAGAGGAGAGAACCTCTCTCTCTAAAAACTATATCTACTCCTAAAATTATGAATTATCAGAGCCTTCTCATGAATGGATGCATTCCCCCACTTTATAGCCTCTAATTTGTGTTTTCTGGGCCGCAAACTGGGTCAGAAACAGTTCAGAATTTGCTGGTTTCGAATTTTAATGCGCTGATTTCCGTCACTGCGATGCGGCCGCATGAATCACGCAGTCGCATTACCTAGCGTCAGGGGAATTATAGCATATTATATATCAAATCGAAGCCCCGGACGTTAGCTTTCTAACGCAACTGGAAACGCATCGTTTGGACCTCTGTAGCAAAAGTTATAGCCGTTTGAGTGTAGAGCGGTCAGGCTGGACAGCTTAGCAATTTCTCCAACTTCTTGCATTCCTTCCACTTTTGCATGCTTTCTTCCCATCCTCCAAGCCATTCCTGCCTTATAATATCTGAAAACACTTAACACACATATCAAGGCATCTAATGGTAATAAGAGAGGATTAATAATAAGCAAATATAAGATCAAAGAAGCATGTTTTCAATCAAAGCACATAATTAGGAAGGCAAATGTAAAACCATGCAAATAGTATGAATAAGTGGATAAAGAGTAGATAAAAACCACTCAATTGAGCACAAGATAAACCATAAAATAGTGGTTTATCAAACCTCCCCACACTTAAACACTAGCATGTCCTCATGCTAAGCTCAAGAGAAGCTATAAAGATGAAGAAGAATGGTAGGATGTATGAAATGCAACCTATAAATGTAACTACATGCTAAGATGTTTCTACTTACTTGGTTAAAAATAAACAAATCTTTCAAGAATAAATATGAACTGAATTTCACTAATTCAAATCATAAAAATGAAGCACAAATAGACTTGCAAGAAGAAAATAGCTTATGAAAGCAAGGAACAAGGAATTGAGCATCGAACCTTTACTGGTAGTGTATACACTCTAATTACTCAAGTGTTTAAGGTTCGATCTCTCAATTCTCTACTAACCTTGCTTTCTAAGGCTTGCTCTTCATCTAACAATCAACACAAATTTAATGCACAGATACACATATCAAGAGGTCTTTTAAGGGTTGTAATGGGGTTAGGGTCAAGGTAGGATTGTATTTGGCCAAGTGGACTAAAATCTGAATCCTTAATTAACTTAAACTTTTCCCACCTAACTTAAACAATCATAATACAACATCTAATCATCCATTAACCATATTTTCCACATATTCATGCATTCTAATTTCAAGTACAACTCATATGCATTGCTTTCACTACTTACTTTGGGACATTTTGTCCCCTTTTATTAATTGCTCTTTTTCTTTTCTTTTTCTCTCTCTTTTTCTTCTTCTTCTTTTTTTTTTCAATGCATATGATTAATTTATTGAATGCATGAACATGTCCTATTTCTTTCACATTTTCATAAAGATATATAACACCCAATTCTTAAACCAAACATTTTTAAACCCACTTTTCCCCACACTTAATTCATGACCACTCTCACTAGTCTAAGCTAACCAAGGATTCAAATTAAGGACATTATTGTTTTCCGCTTAGAGTTAGTGATGAGCTAAAATAAAGAATAAAGGGGTAAAATAGGCTCAAAATTGGTTTGCAAGGGATAATGAAAGGTAAGGCCATATGGATATGTAAGCTCAGTGAAACAAAGGCCTCAATCATGTAAGTGTATGCATACATCAAATTATGGAAATATAGAATTAAGCAAGACAAAGATCACAATTTTAGAGAGAAAAACACACATCAAAAATAAAATATTGGTTGAAAAATGCAACCAATTTAAATAGGCTCAAAATCTCACAGGTTTTGTGTGTTCGAGCTCTAAACCATGTTCCAGTATAATATTTCTTCAAACAAGTGTAACATAAAAAAATTTCAATTCAAATTAGTGAAATTTTCTAAAAATTTTCTTGAAAAAGAAAATATTAATTTAACCAAGTGGTAAAATATGCAAAAAAAATCAAATAAATATGCAATTAAATATGCAAATGCAACAACTAACAAGAAAAATAAACCATTGGTGTTTGAGATAGGAAGGTACTAACCCACGGAGATCGGTATCGACCTCCCCACACTTAAAGATTGCACCGTCCTCGGTACATGCGAAGATGTGCAAGTGGACGGGTTGCTTCAACTGATGCTCTTCTCATCAAGGAATGTGCGTAGGAACTTGTTTGTCTCTCCCATTAAGAAGCTTTTCCTCTCCCTTTGTGGTGGCCATCCTGAAAGAAGAGGAAAAAGAAAAAGTAACCCAAAAAAGATAGAAAATAAATAAATAAAATGTGGGTGTTAATGCCAGATAATAAGGGTCTCAATTACATGGTAGCTACAACATGCAAGTGAGAAAACAATAGAAGTACATGGCAGATCAAGAGTGCAAAAATTTGCAACAATGGGAGGAGAGAGTGGGTAATGAAAGACAATGTAAGTTCGTGGCAATGCAAATGAAGTGCAAGTATTATAAAAGATTGGCATTGGCAGATAATTAATATTATCCCACAGTGTAAAACAAGTTATTAAGCACCAAAGTAATTCAAGAAAAGATGTAACAGTTGAATAAGAACATTTGAACACCAAAATTAATAAATTTAAAAAAAATAAAAATATGCAATGAATGAAAGTATGCAAATAATAAAATAGAATGGAAGTGAGAGAAAATAAGAAAGCAAGAAGAAAGAAATAAGAAAAGATAAGAAAAATAAGGATTAGAGAAGAAAAGATAAGAAAATTGGCACCAATCTGGATAGGTTGTGCGACGCTGGCGACGCGGTCGCGTGGGTGATGCGGTCGCGTGGTGCGCGATAAGGTAGGGTGACGCGGACGCGTGGGGCACACGATCGCGTGACTTGATTTGTGCTAGTGGCGCGAGTGCAGCCTCGCGGTCGCACAACTCTCTGTTCAAAACTCAGTATTGCCAAAATCCAGGGTGACGCGGTCGCGTAGGGCATGCGATCGCGTGAGTGGCCATCATGGGGATATGACACGGACGCGTGAGGCACGCGTTCGCGTGGTGAGGCTTGGGCTACCAGCACGAGTCCAGCTCAACTCCAGCTCAACTTTCGGCCATGCACCTGGTTGACGTCGATTTTCAGGTCACGCGGCCGCGTGGGGCACGCGATCGCGTGGGAGGCCAGTATTCCCCTGCGGTGCGGACGCGTCAGCGACGCGCGGTCGCGTGGGACGAATTGTGCCACTGGCACGCCTCCAGCCTCACTCCAGCGTGACTCTCTGTTCGTTTTTATTTTCTCTTCTCTCCTTGCGACGCGGACGCGTCGCTGATGCGGTCGCGTCGCGTGGCACTTTTTTTTTTTTGTAATCTGAGAAATGCAGAATGCAGTGTTAATATGAATATGATAAAAAACTCCAGGTTCAATATAACAAAATAAAATAAAATTCAAAAATAAATAAAACTAAATAAAAATGAAAAAGGACGATCATACCATGGTTGGTTGTCTCCCACCTAGCACTTTTAGTTAAAGTCCTTAAGTTGGACATTTGATGAGCTTCCTGTTATGGTGGCTTGTGCTTGAACTCATCCAGGAATCTCCACCAATGTTTGTGATTCTAGTGTCCTCCGGGATCCCAAACTAAGCATGTAAAGTCCTTAAGAAGCTTCAAACAGATTCTTAGGCTACCAGAGTGACAATTGCCAAAACGGATTCCAGGATCCCAAACTTTACTTTTACACCCGTCTTTGTGTTGATTATCATGATTCCATCCGGGTAGCAAGCAATCTGAATTCTCACTATAGCGGCCAAACAACTTCCTAGACCCATTCAGTTGAGCTTTACACCAACCTTTGCGTTTAAACTTAAAGCTTCCAACCATAATGAACCTTGCAGGACAATTCTTACCACTGACCATCTTCCTCTTACTCTTAATGCCACAAAGAGCTTTAAGTTGACCATCCGTCTCCAGTAGCCCATATTCAAGTGGAATTAGAAAGTTGAGGGATATGAATTTTACCCACTTGAATGTTGTGAAGGATGATGGCAACTTAGGGGGAGGTATGTTTAATGAAATTGCAAGCTCCACTCCCTTGTGCTTTTTTCTGATAACTACCACCTCTTTGCAAGCTTCTTCAATTTCAACCTCTTCCCCTTGGCAGCTTTCTTCCAATTCAATCTTCTCTTCATTGCTTTCCAAGGGCATGGGAGGTTGTGCTTCTTCTTCTTGAATCTCCATCTCTTGATCAACCTCTTCCAAGTCTTCAACTATGATATGCTTTGGAGGTTGTACACCCTCCTCAGCATCAAATTCAACCGTCTTGGAAAGAGGTTCTATGACTGGACTTTCCCATGGAGGTTCTGCATCTCCTAGATCTTCAACCAACTCTTCTTCTTGAACAATGACAGCTTCTTCTACTTGTTCTAGTACGAATTCATTCTCTGTCTTGTCCACTGGGGTTTCTGGTATCTCTTTCATGATATGCTCTTCACTAGACTGTCCACATGGGCTATGGCTGATCCTTGTGTATTTAAGCACCTAGAAGCCCATTGAATTAATGCTTGCCCCAGTTGTTGAGTGGTTGCCTGAAATCGATCCACTGTTTCCTTGAAACGATCCCTTGTCTCTTGATGCACTCGGCTTTCATAAGTAGGATCATAGTGCTCTTGGATTGATGGATATGGAGATGGTGAATATTGAAGTGGTGATTCATGGGAGTAATTGGGTTGGAATTGGGGTGGTTCTATATATGGTTCATATAGCTCATAAGGTGGTTGGTATGGTGGTTGAGGGTTGGGGTTATATGGAGTTGAATGGCGGAAAAGGGCTTGTGAGTTTGGTGGTCCATAGTTATGTTGAGGAAAGGGTTCATAGGCATATGGTGGTGGTTGTTGATAGTCCATTGGAGGTGGTTGTTGCCATGAGGATTGATCAAGTCCTTGTGGCTCCTCCCATCTTTGATTGTTCTAACCTTGATGCCTGTTCTCATTGTAATTTCTTCTTCCTGCAACATAATTGTAACCAGACTCATAGCCAAAGGGGTGAGAGTTCATAGTAGTAAATAATAAAAAAAAATTAAAAACAAAAATAAAAATAAATTTAAATTCAAAGGTTATTTAGATTTTTGAATTTTGAAAATTAAATTTTGAAATTTTGAATTTTAAATTTTTGAAATTTGAATTTTTGAAATTTGAAATTTGAAAATTTTTAAATTTGAATTTTGAAAAATTTTTAAATTTGAATTTTTTGAAATTTGATTTTTGAAATAAGATAAGATAAGATACAAATTTTAAAATAAAAATCAATAACCTCTTAATTTAATAAAAATAAAAACAAATCAGAAAGCAAATATTTACAATAACCAACAATAAGGCACACGTTTGCAATTCCCCGGCAATGGCGCCATTTTGATGTTAGGATTTTTGCCAGTACAGAATGTCATAAAAACAGTCGCGTTGTAGATATAGTCTCTAAACTGACAAAAATCCCTTCGTGCAAACGTTTTGGTTGTCACAAGTAACAAACCCCTTTGAAATTGATAACCGAGTATTCAAACCTCGGGTCGTCTTCTCAAGGAATTGCAGGGAGGTATGTTCTTATTATTGGTTATGGAGATTGTAAATTTGGGGGTTTGAGAAATTTGGAGTTTGGGCAATGTGCACAGGTATATTTAAATGACAGGTAAAATAAATTAACAATAATAAAATCTCTTGGCAAGGTATGGAGAACTGGAGGTACTATCCTAGTTATCCTTATCAATTGTGATGAGAATTGGATTCTTCCCCCACCTTATTAACCTCTAACTATGAAGGTAAGTTAAGTGGACAAATTAATTCCAATTTTCAATCAACAATGAGTTTGATAACTCAAGAGTTACCAAGGTCTCAACCAAAGTCAAAAGAGAAAAATCCAAATTATTTATATAATAAAAAGGAGCAATCATAAGTTTGAAATACCTCAAAAATATATTAAATAGAAAATCAATCTAAACATAGAGAGTCATAAACAAAATTGAGAAAAGAAATAAAAGAACATTGAACCTGGGATTGAGAGTCACTCTAAAACTAAGAAAAATCCTAAATCCTAATCCTAAGAGAGAGGAGAGAACCTCTCTCTCTAAAAACTACATCTACTCCTAAAATTATGAATTATCAGAGCCTCCTCATGAATGGATGCATTTCCCCACTTTATAGCCTCTAATCTATGTTTTCTGGGCTGCAAACTGGGTCAGAAACAGTCCAGAATTCACTGTTTTCGAATTTTAATGCGCTGATTTCCGTCATTACGACGCGGCCGCATGGATCACGCGGTCGCATCGCCTAGTTTCAGAAGAACCATAGCATATTATATATCAAATCGACGTTAGCTTTCCAACGCAACTGGAACCGCGTCATTTGGACCTCTGTAGCAAAAGTTATAGCCATTTGAGTGTAGAGAGGTCAGGCTGGACAGCTTAGCAATTTCTCCAACTTCTTGCATTTCTTCCACTTTTGCATGCTTTCTTCCCATCCTCCAAGCCATTCCTGCCTTATAATATCTGAAAACACTTAACACACATATCAAGGCATCTAATGGTAATAAGGGATGATTAATAATAAGCAAATATAAGATCAAAGAAGCATGTTTTCAATCAAAGCACATAATTAGGAAGGCAAATGTAAAACCATGCAAATAGTATGAATAAGTGGGTAAAGAGTAGATAAAAACCACTCAATTGAGCACAAGATAAACCATAAAATAGTGGTTTATCAACTACCCTTCCTATCCGGGACAAGTCCAGAATCTAAACCCAAACTGAACTTGACTTGGTCACAGCCAAGCTTTCAACTGTAAAGTGCTAACCCAACTTACAAGGGGATTCCCACAGAATCATGAAACACAACGTAGATGTACAAAGGAACTCTAAGGACATCTGATAAACCCCGATTTTGTGGTTTATTGGTGCACGAATTTGTTACATGTCAATGTCAATATTACTATTTTTCACAAATTCGCACAACTAACCAGCAAGTGCACTGGGTCGTCCAAGTAATACCTTACATGAGTAAGGGTCGAATCCCACGGAGATTGTTGGCTTGAAGCAATCTATGGTTACCTTGTAGCTCTTAGTCAGGAAAACAATTCACTTATCAAATTGAATTGCGAGGAATAAAATAGCATGAAATAAATACTTGTTATGCAGTAATAGAGAATATGTTGGAGTTTTGGACATGCTTTGTCTTTTGAATCTCTGCTTTCTCCCTGTCTTCTTCTTCACGCACGCACATCCCTCCTATGGCAAGCTGTGTGTTGGTGGATCACCGTTGTCAATGGCTACCATCCTTCCTCTCAGTGAAAATGGTCCAGGTGCGCTGTCACCGCACGACTAATCATCTGTAGGTTCTCGATCATACCGGAATAGGATTTACTATCCTTTTGCGTCTGTCACTACGCCCAGCACTCGCAAGTTTGAAGCCCGTCACAGTCATCCAATCACAGAATCCTACTTGGAATACCACATACAAGGTTTAGACTTTCCGGATTCTCAAGGATGCCGCCAATAGATTCTAGCTTATACCACGGAGATTCTGATTGAGGAATCTAAGAGATACTCATTCAATCTAATGTAGAATGAAAGTGGTTGTCAGGCACATGTTCATAGGTTGGGAATGGTGATGAGTGTCACGGATCATCACATTCATCATAATGAAGCACGAATGAACATCTTAGATAGGAACAAGCGTGTTTGAATAGAAAACAGAAGTAATTGCATTAATTCATCGAAACACAGCAGAGCTCCTCACCCCCAACAATGGAGTTTAGAGACTCATGCCATCAAAGAGTACAAAATTCGGATCTAAAAATGTCATGAGATCCAAAATAAATCTCTAAAAGTTGTTTAAATACTAAACTAGTAACCTAGGTTTATAGAAAATGAGTAAACTGTGATAGATAGTGCAGAAATCCACTTCAGGGGCCCACTTGGTGTGTGCTGGGGATGAAAATAAAACTTCTCATGTGCCTGGGCTGTTTTGGGCGTTCAACGCCAGGTTGTAACCTGTTTCTGGCGTTGAACTCCAACTTGTAACCTGTTTCTGGCGCTGGACGCCAGACTACAACATAGAACTGGCGTTGAACGCCAGTTTACGTCATCTATCCTTGAGTAAAGTATGGACTATTATATATTGCTGGAAAGCCCTGGATGTCTACTTTCCAACGCAATTGGAAGAGCGCCAATTGGGCTCCTGTAGCTCCAGAAAATCCATTCCGAGTGAAGAGAGGTCAGAATCCAACAGCATCAACAATCATTTTTTTTTCCCGAATCAGATTTTTGCTCAGCTCCCCCAATTTCAGCCAGAAAATACCTGAAATTACAGAAAAGCACACAAACTCATAGTAAAGTCCAGAAATATAAATTTTTCCTAGAAACTAATAAAAATATACTAAAAACTTAACTAAAACATCCTAAAAACTACATGAAATTAACCCCAAAAAGCGTATAAAATATCTGCTCATCATTTATCTTGTGCTTAATTTGGGGGATTTTATCACCTTTTCTCACATTTATTCAATGAAATAGCATGGTTTTCCAATTCTCCCTTGATTTGTGCTCAAATGTGAAAACATGCTTTTTAGGCTTTAAAATAGCTAATTTTAACTCACTTTAATTCCATTCAATGCCTTGTTTTGTTTTTTGAGTAATTTCAGGTTCATAAGGGAAGTATTGGATGGAAGAAGTGAGGAGAAAAGCATGCAAGTGGGAGAACTCATGAAGAAATGAAAGAACCGTAAAGATGTCAAGCCTGACCTCTTCGCACTCAATCGACCATAACTTGAGCTACAGAGATCCAAATGAGGCGGTTCCAGTTGCGTTAGAAAGCTAACATCTGGGGCTTCGAATTGATATAAAATTTATCATACGTTGCTTGGCGTATAGGGGCGCGCACACGCCATGTACGCATGCGCGCTGATGCTGCTCATGGCCTACTAAAGTGAAATCGCCCCCAGCGATTTCTGAAGCACTTTGGGCCCAACCCAACTCATTTCTGATGCTATTTCATGCAGAATTCAAGCTTGGGCAAGGGGGGAGCAATTGTTTGTAGCATTAGCATCATGTAGGTTAGTTTCTAGAGAGAGAAGCTCCCTCTTCTCTCTAGAATTAGGTTAGGTTAATCTCTCTTAGATTTAGGTTCAATTACATGTTTTCATCTTGTTTCTTTTATGAATTCTTGCTTCTACTCTTTCATTCTCATGATTTGTAGTGTTAATTTCCCTTTTTGCTCTCTTTTATGTTCATGGATGCTTATGTTGGATTTAGATCTCTTTTAATGAAATTTAATGTTTGATGTTCTTTTAATTGTTGAATTGAGTTGTGAATTTACTTTTATTGCAATTGATAGTTGGTAGATTTGTTATTCTTGCACTTTTATCATGCTTTCTATTTGTACCCACCAAGTGTTTGACAAAATGTTTGGTTCAGCTTTGGAGTAGATTTTGAGCATTCTTGGCTTGGAAAGAGTAATTAGGCAATCTTGAGTCAAGAAAACCCAACTCATGTTGGTGATCTAGATTTGTTAGCTAATATTGTTTCCATTGACGCTAACCTTTTGCTAATTTAATTAGTGAGTTGATTAGGACTTTTGGATTGAGATTAGCTAGTCTTGTTAGACTTTCTCTCATGGAAGATAACATATATCTTCTTCCAATGTTGGAGATGACGTAATAAGATAAATTCTTGTTTATATTTGTGACATGATTAATTAGTCTTGTTTGACTTTCTCCCTATGTGAAGATGACATGATACCTTCTTCTATTTGTTGGAGTTGACTAAATAAGATGAATTGATCATTGTATGACTAGGATAGAAAGCTTATATTCTCAATCCTTGCCATGAATGTCTCTCTCTTTATTACTTGCTTTCTCTTATTTACTTGTCTTCTTTAAATACTTGCTTCATTTAAATTCTTGTCCATTTACTTCCTTGCCTCTTATCCCAAAAACCCCAAAACATACTCTACAACCAATAACAAGACACTTTATTGTAATTCCTAGGGAGAATGACCCGAGGTTTAAATACTTCAGTTTATAATTTTAGGGGTTTGTACTAGTGACAAACAAATCTTTTGTATGAAAGGACTATTGTTGGTTTAGAAACTATACTTTACAATGAGACTTCATTATTTGTGAATTCTAAATCACACAAAAGTCCGTTCATCAACATCTATGGCTTTTTCTTTTAATTTTGCACTCTCTGCCTTTTTCCGCTCTATGGCTTTTTAATACAAACCTCACTATTTGCTTTTTTTTCATGAGACTCAAGACATGACAAAATTAAACAGAAAAAATTACAAAATGAGAACATTGAAGGAGAAGAAATTCTATCAGCTTAGAGAGCTATGAGAACCCTGTGCTTTTGCACTCTCACTCCTTGAATCAAACCCTGACTGTTCACCCTTACTTATAGAGAGAAGCCTTCAAGGTTGAAACCAAACAAACCAAGCCAATCTTCTTCTTCTTCAAACAGAACCGGTTCGGCCAGAGAGAGAAGAGATAACACATGCAAAACCCAACATGCAATTACCTCTTGTCCTTCCTTGGTCACCACTCTTTATCAATCCGAGCCCTTCATCATTGCCTTGCTCTCCAAGATGAACTTCTGGCCCTTGATGCTTCATGATGATGATAGCTTCATCTGCTCCAATCTCTGCCTCTTCCATCACATAGCCACTGTAGCTACCTCCTGTGATGGTTGAGCCGAGTCAGAGACAAGCCATCCTTTCCAAGATCTTCCTCTCTGTTGGCCGAGATCTTCACTTCCATTTTTGGTATGGAGGAGCCAAGATCTCTTCACAAAATCTTACCACAAGTGAAGGAGGATCTTAGCCACATCATACTTTTCGTTTGCTTTTTCTTGCCATCATTGTGATGGTCTTGTTGCTTGCTCTATCTTCTTTTCGGTGGCTAGGTGTAGCTTTCATGGTTGCTGGGTAATGACCGAAAGAGAAGAAAGAAAGATGAGAGAGAAGATGAAATTAGAAGAAAAGCAATTAATTGAAATAGAATAAATTAATTAAAATGAGGTTGCTTTTACTTCCCTTGCTGAGTGGCGTGTTGCATTAAACCAATCAATCATACTTTTTCTCTCTCTTTTATATTTCCAATGCTAGGAAATTAAATTTTGAAATCCATCCTTCAACAAGAAATGGAATCCGTTGGAGGCATGAAACCAATTTGCTTTCTTTCAATGGGTTTCGGACCAAGCATTGGATCATTGGTTTAATATGGGCTTAATGTTGATGTTAGTAGAAATTGGCCCAATTAAACACAATTTACATCAGCCATATAGTATGCCATACTTTGAACAAGGCTTAATTCTTAAAAGCATATTGGGCTTGTAATAATAAATCAAACTGGCCCATTAAAATAAATCAGGCAACACAATCATATTGACATCAAAACTGAAGGTTAATTTGGAATAATTTCTTTTTGTATTCGCTCCAAACAGAACCTGCATAGCAAAAATAATCTTTATCACCATATATGAATTAATATTTTTGCATTTGATTAGATTAATAATGTTTAGTCATCACCAATGTTATTTTAGAGTTTTTCAAACTCATCAATCTCCCCCTTGATGACAAACATTATTAAAATTGAAATAGAAAGAAATAAAAGATATAAGTATAGAATACTCCCTTTGAATATTTGAATTTCTCCCCCTTTCTAATTGTCACATGGCTCCCCCTGATGTATGCTTATTTTACCAAGGGAAGCTTCATACTTGTAACAATTTTTATCAAGCCTAAGGCAACAATGTTATACAACATATTCAGTATGCAATGTTGAATGGCTTGATTTATGAGCAGAAGTGAATGATAATCAAAACTCATTTGTTATCAATAATTTGATTTTTTGCTCAATCATACAAAAGCAAGCAGCATGATGTTTCCTGAATATTTTCTAATCAAAACAAGGTAGATTGATCATAGCAAAAGAAAGTTTTCTAATCATTCATGATCATCTCAAGCCATAATAAAATTCATATTTTTCAGCTTAAAAGAACTGCCAAAAATAAGTCCAAAACAGCAATCATTATATCAAGGTAAAACAAATGCTTCATAATTATAATCAACAATCAACCAAGCATTTTTACCAAGATAAACATTAAGCAATCAGCAGCAATCATGATAAAACTAGTGCATTATCGACATGCATTATCAAGCAAGCATAAACAAGGGTGATCATGAACTCGTGATCATGAACTCTCAAAGGAGTTCCATCCCCTGTTTTCCATTTTCAATTTTCAGAACCATTCCTCCCCCTTTTGGCATCAAGGGGCACCTGCAAAAAGAATATGACATAGCAAGCAGAATATCCAAAATATTTCCAAAAGTGTCCACAGAGTATCACAGAGCTGAAGGTTAGTTTGCAACAATTTCTTTTTGTATTCGGTCCAAACAGAACCTGCATAGCAAAAATAATTTTCATCACCATATATGAATTAATATTTTTGCATTTAATTAGATTAATAATGTTTAGTCATCACAAATATTATTTTAGAGTTTTTCAAACTCATCAAAAATAATAGTACTTTGTACTAATTCATGAGGAACAGCAGAGCTCCACACCTTAATCTATGGTGTGTAAAAACTCTACCGTTGAAAATACATAAGTGATGAAGGTCCAGGCATGGTCGAATGACCAGCCCCCTTAACGTGATCAATGAACATAAAATTATTCAAAAGATGATCAAAAGATGTGAAATAAATCACTAAAAGTAGTTTTTATAATAAACTAGTAACTAGGGTTTACAGAAATGAGTAAATAATGCAGAAATCCACATCCGGGGCCCACTTGTTGTGTGCATGGGCTGAGCATTGAGCTTTCATGTGTAGAGACTCTTTTTGGAGTTAAACGCCAGGTTGTAGCATGTTTCTGGCGTTTAACTCTGATTTCCAACCTGTTTCTGGCGTTTAACTCCAGAATAGGGCAGGAAGTTGGCGTTTAAACGCCAGTTTGCATTGTCAAAACTCAGGCAAAGTATGAACTATTATATATTGATGGAAATCCCTGGATGTCTACTTTCTAAAGCAATTGAGAACACGCCAATTGGGTTTCTGTAGCTCCAGAAAATCTATTTCGAGTGCAGGAAGGTCAGAATCCAACAGCATCTGCAGTCCTTTTCAGCCTCTGAATCAGATTTTTGCTCAGGTCCCTCAATTTCAGCCAGAAATTACCTGAAATCATAGAAAAACACACAAACTCATAGTAAAGTCTAGAAATGTGATTTTTATTTAAAAACTAATAAAAACATACTAAAAACTAACTAAATCATACTAAAAACTACTTAAAACCAGTGCCAAAAAGCGTATAAATTATCCACTCATTAGGCACCGTTGCTGGGGATTGCAATTGTGTGCCTTGTTATTGGTTATTTTATATATGTGAATATTGTGAATATGTTTGTCTTTTGCTTGTTTGTTAGTTTTTGTTAGCTTTAGGACTTAGTTAGTTTGTTTTGCTTCCACTTTGAATTCTCACCCTCTTGGCTTTGAGTTTGGTTCTAATTGTGTTGTAGGAAATGTGAACTTCAATGACAACATGTATCAAGGTTGGAACCATCAAAGATGGGAGGAACCTGATGAGCGGATAATTTATACGCTTTTTGGCATTGTTTTTAGTATGTTTTTAGTATATTTTAGTTAGTTTTTATTATATTTTTATTCGTTTTTATTTAAAATTCACTTTTCTGGAATTTACTATGAGTTTGTATATTTTTCTGTGATTTTAGGTATTTTCTGGTTGAAATTGAGAGACCTGAGCAAAAATCTAATTTAGAGGCTGAAAAAGGAGTGCAGATGCTGTTGGATTCTGACCTCCCTGCACTCGAAGTGGATTTTCTGGAGCTACAGAAACCCAATTGGAGCACTTCCAATTGCATTGGAAAGTAGACATCTTGGGCTTTCCTGCATTATATAATAGTCTATACGTTGCTCAAGATTTGATGGCCCAAACCGGCGTTCCAAGTCAGCTTAAGAATTTTGGTGTTTAACGCCAGAACTGGCATAAAAGCTGGAGTTAAACGCCCAAACTGGCACAAAAGCTGGCGTTTAACTCCAAGAAAAGTCTCTACACATGAAAGCTTCAATGCTCAGCCCAAGCACACACCAAGTGGGCCCCGGAAGTGGATTTTTATACTAAACACCCTAGCTTACTCATTTTCTGTAACCCTAGGTCACTAGTTTACTATAAAAACTACTTTTAGTGATTCATCTTGTACCTCATGACACTTTACACGTTTTATATTGTATCTTCTATGGCATGACTTTCTAAACCCCATTGTTGGGGGTGAGTAGCTCTGCTGTTCTTCATGAATTAATGCAATTACTACTGCTTTCCATTCTATCACGCTTGCTTCTATTCTAAGATATTCATTCGCACTTCAACCTGATGAATGTGATGATCCGTGACAATCATCATCATTCTCACCTATGAACGCGTGCCTGATAACCACCTCCGTTCTACATGCAATCAAGCTTGAATGTGTATCTCTTGGGTTTCTAATCTAAGATTGGAACCTTCGTGGTATAAGCTAGAATTATTGGCGGCCATTCCTAAGATCCGGAACGTCTAAACCTTGTCTATGGTATTTTGAGTAGGATCTGGGAAGGGATGACTGAGACGATGATGCCAGGGAATTTTGGCCAATTTCACTGACCTTTTCTTTACTGTTTTTAAGGTAGTTTCATGCATTTTCTTGGAAAATAAGCTAGTTTTGGGTAGATATTCACTTACATCTTGATTCAAGCATACATTGTGCACTTTACATGATTTCATGAGAATTTTGAATGAATTATATGATAAATTGGATGATGCATGATCCCATGATTAAGAGCAAGACTTTGATGCACTTTGTTTGATTGATTTCAGGCCAAAAGAAGAAGAGAAGAAGCCACGTTAGTGGCTACGTTAGTTACACTAACGTGGAAGGAAGGAAAGCCCCAACTTTAGTGAGAAAAGTTAGTGGCATTAACTTTGAAGAAAGGAAATGGAGCCAACGTTAGTGACACTTAACATTATCACTAACGTTGGACCAAGCTCATAAGTGGCCACGTTAGTTGCCACGTTAACTTAGTTAACGTGGCCTCTAACGTTAAGAAGTAAAGGGGAAGCCAATGTTAGTGAAATTCAACTTTATCACTAACGTTGGCCAATTCACAATAAGCCACGTTAACTCTCACGTTAACCTAGTTAACGTGGAAGCTAACGTGAAGAAACAAGGTGGTCGACAACGTTAGTGACACCAAACATTGTCACTAACGTTGGAAGGAACCCACACAAGCCCCAATAAGCCACGTTAACTCCCACGTTAACCTAGTTAACGTGGAAGCTAACGTGAAGAAGGGAGGTGATCACCAATGTTAGTGACACCCAACATTGTCACTAACGTTGGAATGAGCCCACACAAGCCACTATGAGCCACGTTAACTCCCACATTAATTAGTTAACGTGGGCAAAAGTCCCACCTGGCAGCCTGACCATGCCTTCTTCAAACACGCATAACTTGAGCCACAAAGCTCCAAATGAGGTGATTCCAGTGGCATTGGAAAGTAGGATTCCAGAGCTTTCCAAGCATATATGGATTTATATGGTTGACACTAAATTTGAGGGAGAAAGCTTGCCCCAAAAGTGCAAATATGAACATGGTATCAACCTGTACTAAGGCCAGCTGACCTCTTCACCTTCCAAGAAGTGTAACTCGAGTTGTAGAGCTCCAAATGATGCGCTTCCAAAAGCATTGGAAAGTAGACATCTAGGGCTTTCCAATAATATATAATAGTATAGGGTGGAAACTAAGTTTGAGCTTCAGAAACTGGCAATAATGAAGCCCTAATCGCTAGCGTTATTGGCACTCAAGTTTTTCATTAACGCTAGCAACTATGCCAGCGACCATATCCACTTCAAAGGAGCGTAACTTGAGCTACAGAGGTCTAATTGAGGTGATTCTAGTTGCGTTAGAAAGCTGACATTCAGAGCTTTCCAACGATATATAATACTCTATAATGGGCATGAAATTGGAGCACAAACAAGAGGCATCCTTTAAGCCCCAAAAACACCAACTGGGCAGCAAGTGCAACGTTAGGCACAATAACTTTAGCACTAACGCCACACTTGTAGCGTTAGTGTGCCTAACTTTAGCACTAACTTTAGCACCTTGACCTCAACTTGACTCACTTCTCTCTCAAGTCCACTTCAAAGCTCAAGCAGGCAAGCCCACAATTGTCAACCAATCAAGACCACAAGAAGCATCTAGAATAGGAATTTTCATTTAATTGTAATTTGCTTTTAATTTCATTTTGTAATTTAGGTGAGCCTATATAAAGGCCTTAGTCTTTACATTGAAAAGATCTTGAAAAGGGGGGACTGAGATTCTGGAATGGGGGATTGAAGAGGGGTCTTCGGACTCCCTCCCCTCACACACTTTTTCTTTTCTTTCTTTTAGTTGTAATTTTCATTTATGAATGTTAAATTTTCAATTTCAGTTTGAATCTTCATCTTTACTTTTCTGCACTTTCTTTCTTTTCTATTTTTGTAGAGCAATGATCAACTAACTCTTTACATTGGGTTAGAGAGCTCTATTGTGATTCAATGGATTAAGGGTAGTTCTTATTCTTCTTCTTCTTTCTTTCCTCTTGATTTTACTAGAGAGCTTTCGATCTTCATCCAATTGGGTAGTTATCTTGGAAAAGAAACTATTCATACTTGGATCTCTTCTGAACCTTGAAAGAGGAATGAAGAGATTATGCTAGAAATACTTTCTCATGCTGGACCAAATTGGGTTTGGATGGATATGTGACTATAATCCTCTCAACACTTGCTTTGGAAAATGCATGTGGTATAATCAGTGACCATACTTCATCTCTTCTCATGAGCAATTGACCAAGAAATTGGCTATTGATCAAGATTTGAGAGATCGAATTACAAGGAATTGTAATTCGATCACCTAAGATTGCCAAGGAGATCAATGAATGCATTGATTGAGGAAGAGATGATAATGAACTTGATCCGGAGGATTGTAATATCTCTTGATCCCAATGTTCATTTTATTTTTAGTTCTTACAATTACTTTTCTTTCCATTTTACTTTTTTGCACCTTATTGCTTTCTTTACTTTTCTGCCAATTTACATTTTCTTGTTGCTTATCACTCCAATTTGATTCGTCTAACTAGGATAATCAATTAACCATTGATTGCTTAATCCGTTAATCTCTGTGGGATTCGACCTCACTCTATAGTGAGTTATTACTGGCCAGGGCATTTTGGCCAGTTTCACTGACCTTTTCTTTATTGTTTTTAAGGTAGTTTCATGCATTTTCTTGGAAAATAAGCTAGTTTTGGATAGATATTCACTTACATCTTGATTCAAGCATACATTGTGCACTTTACATGATTTCATGAGAATTTTGCATGAATTATATGATAAATTGGATGATGCATGATCCCATGATTAAGAGCAAGACTTTGATGCACTTTGTTTGATTGATTTCAGGCCAAAAGAAGAAGAGAAGAAGCCACGTTAGTGGCTACGTTAGTTACACTAACATGGGCTGTAACAACCCTAATTTTCGAGTACGCGAGATCATTTCTGAATACACGGTTTTCTCCGAAAGATCAGTAAAGGGAATACCTCTTCTGTATCATCAAGTATCTCAATCCTCATTGTCATTATATTATCTTTAACTCAGGACCTTAGTTGAGACAAGCTCGATAACGCGGTCACGAAGAACCTAGTTTTTGAACCGTATCGGTTAGGGGTTTTGATTCGGTTTTTCGTAAATAGTCTCAGTTTGACAAACCGGACTCGATTTATGAGAGGAGAGAGATAATAGTATAATATTATCATTATATTAGTATTAGAAAATGCTTGAATGATATTATAAGGTTACCTGGTCTGTTTTAGTTAAAAACAGAAAACTGGTTTAACCGGGTTCGCAATTTACTGGTGCAGCTTAGCACCATCACTCTCTGATGACTTTAGCAATGGTAAGGCCTCATTATACATGTTCTATTCTCATAATAAATATGTTACTAGTGTTATTTATGCTAGTAGCTCATAAAATAATTTTTAGAGATGTTTTTACAAGTGTTCCGATACATCTAGTTTTAGTAGTTATACACCTGAGATATTTTAATATTATTTTAATCCACCTCCAAGCCAACCAATCACAACTCACCCTACACCCCCCAAAACCCCCAAGGCTGGTTCATTCTAACCTTGTGGCCGAAATTCTCAAGAGAGAAAAAGAGAGAAAAGTTCCTAGTTCCAAATCTTCAAAGCTTGATTTCTGCTGAATTAAAACTCAAATCAAAATTCCAATCCGACCAAAATGATCCTCTCTTCTTTCTCTACATAATCATATGACTTATCAAAGCTGGAATCAAGGTGAGTTGGCTGCACCATCTCTCTTTTGATTCAGTTTCAAGGAAACATGCTTAAATATGTGTTTTCCTTATGTGATTTAGGAGGAAAAAGTGCTTAAGGACCACCTGAAAGTTTAATCGAATTAGGAGCAGCAAAACCAGGTAGGGTGTCACGAAATTAATCTTGATTATTTGTGTTTGAGTTGTGTGAATGTTGTATTATTTGGCTGTGCTAAAAATTGGTTGCATATATGACTGATTCTTGGTGAAAATTTGGTGAAATTTCGATGAAATTTGATGAAATTCAAGCTTTAAAGTTCATGTTCTTAGGCAGCTGGAAAAACGAAATCTTAAGCTTAAATTGAGGTTCAGTTTATGTTGAAATCATGTAGAAAAGATGGGGTTTTAGTGGCTGCAATTTTATTTTGAATTATGGTAAAAATCGGTTGCTGAAAAGACTGAAAAATGGGTAAAAACAGAGAAAAAATCTGAAGAATTTATGAAGAACATGAAGAACACTTTGAGTGTGATGAAGAACAATGAAGAACAGGCCTTCGATCTTAAAAAGGGCAAGGAAGTAAAATTTTTGGTGTTTTAGGGGTTGTTTGGTAATTTCTGAAAGTTAGGGTGGTAAAAGTAGAAATATTAAAAGTTACGGGTGGTAAAAAGTGAATTTTAAAGGTTAACAGTAAAAGTAAGTTAATTTTCGAAAATTTAATGATAAAATAATAAAAAATAATAAAATATTAAATAATAATATTTAATTAAAAATAATATTTTAATAAAAATAATAAAATAATGCGGAAAAAGCAGTTTTTTGTAAAAGCTTTAGAAAGACAACTTTAAGCGTAGAATCTCATAATTACCTTCATAAAACACTTAGGGAGTGGTAATAACATGTTAGTGAGGCAAAGATAAAGGAAAGATAAGAGGTTAAAGAAAAGATAAAAACCAAAGAAAAGTCTGTAAAGTTTTAATAACAGAAAAACAGACAGAGATTAGTGAACGAACTAAGGCAATATAGTGAGTCCTTGAGTTGCGACTAGGTTTAGGTATTATATGAAAATTTAAACTATTTCAGTATAGACTTAATGAACCTATAGTTGGGACAGGCTAACTATTCATTCCGAAATTTACATAAGCCTTAAAAACAAACGTTAAACAGAGAAATCAGGGCAGAATAAAGTAACACAAAGAACAGAGTAACCAGAGTAAAGCAAAGAGATAAAAAAAAGAGTAAGAGGGATATAGAGAAAAGAGTAATGTGAGCAGAGGAAACAGATACAGAGAAAAGAGTAATCAGAGCAGAGTAAACAGACAAAGAGAAAAGAGTAGTAAAACCCACGGACGGATAATTGGTTAAATACGGGAAGTACCCACGAACTGAATGATCATTGATCTCGGGGAAAACCTACAAACTGTTAACTATTTTATATGCGGGAAAAATCCACGAACTGATAATCATTGATTACGGGAATAACCCACGAGCTATTGAGTATTGATCTCGGGTATAACCCACGAACTGAAGATTACTGTATTGTTGAGTATTGATCTCGGGTACAGCCCACGAACTGAGGATCGTGTTTGTTGTTGTATGTTGATCTCGGGGAAACCCACGAACTGAGGATCATTGTTTTGTTTGTGAATTGATCTCGGGGACGCCCACGAACTGAGGATCACTGTTTTCCCTTGTGCGTATATTATGGGGTCAAGCTTTGCGCTGACTTCCGGTAGTCACGAAGGAGTGGTATTCTTACCACCGAAACATATGCACTAAGGACACAAAGGGAAACCATATCTAAGACAGGTTCTTAGGTAATGTCGGGCTGCAGGGTGTAAACCGACACGTGAGCTCATGGCCTGCATAGGACAGACATGCATCATACTTGGTTGTGCATTTCCTCTGTTATGATTATTGAATGAATGTATGCTCTGTTTGTTTGTATTCTATTCTCTGTATTTATGTTTTATTTTCTTGTATTCTTTTGTTTGCGTTCTGCTTTCTGTTTTTTCTATTTTCTCTATTTATCTATATCTTCTGTTCACTACTTCTCGGTGTTTTGCTATTTATTTGCTAAACAACACGGAATTAATGAACTTAACTAATAACCCCGACCCTACTAAGAACTCCCCAGTTCTTACCCCTTCTCTCTCCCTTCCCCCTTCAGATGGAAGCAAGAGTTCCCTTCCGTAATTCACTGACGATCGTACGCAAAAAAAAAAGGATTCCGCTCTAGGTAGTCTTCTGAATCTAGAGTGAACTCCGTTACCTGTTTATATGTATATATTGTGAGGCCAGCCAACGTTTACACCCCGTTTGTATGCAAACTTTAACTTAAATCCTGTGTACGAGACTCCTGTTATGTAGCTGCTTGATGAGGTACCAGAGAGACGTCATATGGCAATGACTGATCGTGCAGAGGAGTAGTATATGATGTTCCACCTTTTGATGACATTCGACCCGACTCAAGTTTTGATGGCTTAAAACATACTTTCCCTCGCCTTAGTTGTTTAGAGGGACTAGGTGAGTATAGAGTCTAGGCTAGCCTGGGCGCCAGCTTAGGGACTTCTTGAATAGGTCAGGGACTGGGATGTTGTATGTATATATATGTATATAGTTATTATCTAGTTATATCTAGGGGTGTTCTAACTAAAAGCTTATACTTAAATAAAAGCTGGATCACGGAACGTTATTAACTACTTGTGATGTATTTATGTGTGGTTGTTTATAACTGTTTTATCTGTTATCAGTTCTGAATTGATTATGAATGATTCCGTCTATTAATCCAAATGTTTGCAAAAAAAAAATACCCCGCAAATTAACTACGTTTTTAACAATGAATCAGGCTCATATGATAAATAATAGATAATAATTAGGAAGACAAATTGGTAGCGCTCAGTTTCTGGTATGATCTAGAATATTGAAAATTGGGTCGTTACATGGGCACTAACGTGGAAGGAAGGAAATCCCCAACGTTAGTGAGAAAAGTTAGTGGCATTAACTTTGAAGAAAGGAAATGGAGCCAACGTTAGTGACACTTAACATTATCACTAACATTGGACCACGCTCATAAGTGGCCACGTTAGTTGCCACGTTAACTTAGTTAACGTGGCCTCTAACATTAAGAAGTAAAGGGGAAGCCAACGTTAGTAACATTCAACTTTATCACTAATGTTGGCCAAGTCACAATAAGACTAGGAAGCTAACGTGAAGAAACAAGGTGGTCGACAACGTTAGTGACACCAAACATTGTCACTAACGTTGGAAGGAACCCACACAAGCCCCAATAAGCCACGTTAACTCCCACGTTAACCTAGTTAACGTGGAAGCTAACATGAAGAAGGGAGGTGATCGCCAACGTTAGTGACACCCAACATTGTCACTAACATTGGAATGAGCCCACACAAGCCACTATGAGCCACGTTAACTCCCACGTTAACATAGTTAACATGGTAGTTAATGTGGGCAAAAGTCCCACCTGGCAGCCTGACCATGCCTTCTTCAAACACGCATAACTTGAGCCACAAAGCTCCAAATGAGGTGATTCCACTGGCATTGGAAAGTAGGATTGCAGAGCTTTCCAAGCATATATGGCACTATATGGTTGACACTAAATTTGAGGGAAAAAACCTGCCCCGAAAGTGCAAAGATGAACATGGTATCAACCTGTAGTAAGGCCAGCTGACCTCTTCACATTCCAAGAAGTGTAACACGAGTTGTAGCGCTCCAAATGATGCGCTTCCAAAGGCATTGGAAAGTAGACATCCAGGGATTTTTAACAATATATAATAGTATGGGGTGGACACTAAGCTTGAGCTTCAGAAACTGGCAATAATGAAGCCCTGATCGCTAGCGTTATTGGCACTCAAGTTTTTCATTAACGCTAGCAACTACGCCAGTGACCATGTCCACTTCAAAGGAGCATAACTTGAGCTACAGAGGTCCAATTGAGTTGATTCTAGTTGCGTTAGAAAGCTGACATTCAGAGCTTTCCAACGATATATAATATTCTATAGTGGGCATGAAATTGGAGCATAAACAAGAGGCATCTTTTAAGCCCCAAAAACACCAACTGGGCAGCAAGTGCAACGTTAGCCACAATAACTTTAGCACTAACGCCACACTTGTAGCGTTAGTTTGGCTAACTTTAGCACTAACTTTAGCACCTGGACCTCAAATTGACTCACTTCTCTCTCAAGTCCACTTCAAAGCTCAAGCAAGCAAGCCCACAATTGTCAACCAATCAAGACCACAAGAAGCATCTAGAATAGGAATTTTCATTTAATAGTAATTTACTTTTAATTTCATTTTATAATTTAGGAGAGCCTATATAAAGGCCTTAGTCTTTACATTGAAAAGATCTTGAAAAAGGGGGACTGAGATTCTGGAATGGGGGATTGAAGGGGGGTCTTCGGACTCCCTCCCCTCACACACTTTTCCTTCTCTTTCTTTTAGTTGTAATTTTCATTTATGAATGTTAAATTTTCAATTTCAGTTTGAATCTTCATCTTTACTCTTCTGCACTTTCTTTCTTTTCTATTTTTGTAGAGCAATGATCAACTAACTCTTTACATTGGGTTAGAGAGCTCTATTGTGATTCAATGGATTAAGTGTAGTTCTTATTCTTCTTCTTCTTTCTTTCCTCTTGATTTTACTAGAGAGCTTTCGATCTTCATCCAATTGGGTAGTTATCTTGGAAAAGAAACTATTCATACTTGGATCTCTTCTGAACCTTGAAAGAGGAATGAAGAGATCATGCTAGAAATGCTTTCTCATGCTGGACCAAATTGGGTTTGGATGGATATGTGACTATAATCCTCTCAACACTTGCTTTGGGGAATACATGTGGTATAATCAGTGACCATACTTCATCTCTTCCTTGGTCAATTGATCAAGATTTGAGAGATCGAATTACAAGGAATTGTAATTCGATCACTTAAGATTGCCAAGGAGATCAATGAATGCATTGATTGAGGAAGAGATGAGAATGAACTTGATCCGGAGGATTGTAATATCTCTTGATCCCAATGTTCATTTTATTTTTAGTTCTTACAATTACTTTTCTTGCCATTTTACTGATGCCAGGGCATTTTGGCCAGTTTCACTGACCTTCTCTTTACTGTTTTTAGGTTAGTTTCATGCATTTCTTTAGGAAATAAGCTAGTTTTGGGTAAATATTCACTTATGCCTTGACTCAAGCATACATTGTGCATTTTACATGATTTCATGAGGATTTTGCATAAGTTTAGTGACAAATATTATGTTGCATTACTCATGACTTGGACTAGAGCTTTGATGCACTTTGTTGCTTGGTTTCAGGACCAAAAAGAAGCAAGAAAAGGAGAGGTAACTTGCAAAGATTAATGAGAAAAGTGATTGCCAATAACACCCTCAAAAAGCCATCAATGCCCACGTTAGAGAGTCACGTTAACCAAGTTAACGTAAACTCTAACATGGAGAAAAGAAGTTGAGCCAACGTTAGTGACACTCAACATTGTCACTAACGTTGGCACTTACTCATAAGTGGCCACGTTAGAAGCCACGTTAACCTAGTTAACGTGGCCTCTAACGTTAAGGGGGAGGGAGAGAAGCCAACGTTAGTGACACTCAACATTGTCACTAACGTTGGCCTATGGTGCTAAGTACCACGTTAACTCCCACGTTAACTTGGCTAACGTGGGAACTAACGTGGAGAATGGAGAGTTGTCGACAACGTTAGTGACACTCAACATTGTTACTAACGTTGAAGCAACCACACAACCCCCAAGAGTCACGTTAACTTCCACGTTAACTTGGTTAACATGGAAGCTAACGATGAGAAATGAAGGATGAGCCAACGTTAGTGACACTCAACATTGTCACTAACGTTGGGATGGCTAGAAGATAGCCACGTTAGAAGCCACGTTAACCTAGTTAACGTGGACTCTAACGTGAGACCTAGGGGCACATTGGAACGTTAGTGACAATGTTGAATGTCACTAACGTTCTCGAAGGATGGCAAAGGCCACGTTAGAAGCCACGTTAACCCAGTTAACGTGAGCTTTAACGTGAAGCAAGAAGGGGCACACTGGAACGTTAGTGAGAATGTTGAGTGTCACTAACGTTCTCGAAGGTTTACAAGGCAACGTTAAAAGCCACGTTAACCTAGTTAACGTGGGTTTTAACGTGAGGCAAAGGGGTGCATTGGAACGTTAGTGACAATGTTAAGTGTCACTAACATTCCCGAACTTGGACTTTCATTAAATGATTAACACTCCTTACGCCCTGAGCTTAAGTCTCTGCCCACTCCGTACTTTCTCTCTGCAAGTAAAGCCAAGCCCAAATAAAGAAAGGAACTGCTTCAAACTCAAGATCCAAAGGCCCAAGACTTGAAGAGTGAACTAGAAGCTGAGAAGAGTAGTATATATAGGAGTAGCTTTGAATTGTAAAATAGTTCTGGAGGCTGAGGAATTACTCTCTGTATTTTACTTTCTTTGCAATTTCTAGTTTCATGATGTATTCTCCATCTTTATTTTCATTTTCAAGAGCAATGAACAACTAAACCCCTTTCATTGGGTTAGGGAGCTCTGATGTAATTTGATGGATCAATACTAATTTTCATTGTTCTTCTTCTATCTTTCCTCTTGATTTTACTTGAAAGCTTTCGATCTTCATCCAATTGAGTAGTTATCTTGGATGAGAAGCTATTCAAACTTGGATCTCTTTTGAACCTTGGAAGAGGAATGAAGAGATCAAGCTAGAAATGCTTTCTCATGCTGGACCAAATTGGGTTTGGATGTGTATGTGACTGTAACCCTCTCAATACTTGGTTTGGGAAATGCATGTGGTATAATCAGTGACCATACTTCATCTCTTCTCATGAGCAATTGACCAAGGAATTGGCTATTGATCAAGATTTGAGAGATTGAATTGCAAGGAATTGCAATTCAATCACTTAAGATTGCCAAGGAGATCAATGAGTGCATTGATTGAGGAAGAGATGAAAATGAACTTGATCTGGAGAATTGCAACATCTCCTAAGCCCAATGAACTCCCCATCTCTAATCTTACCCATTCTCTTTAATTTCTGTCATTTACTTTTATGAGCAAATCCCCCATTCCCATTTACAATTCTGCAATTTATTTTCAGTTATTTACTTCTAGTCCTTTAATTCTAGCATTTACTTTTCTGTTATTTACATTCCCGCCATTTTATTTTTTGCAACTCTCAACCCAAATTCTGGATTCGCTCAACTAGAACATTCTTCTAATTAAAGTTGCTTGATCAATCAATCCCTGTGGGATTCGACCTCACTCTATTGTGAGTTTTTACTTGACGACAACTTCGGTACACTTGCCGAAGGGAGATTTGTTGAGAGACAAGTTTTCCACGCATCAAGTTTATGGCGCCGTTGCCGGGGATTGATTGTGCATCAACAATGATTAAATTAGAAGATCACTAGATTGAGCATTTTATTTTGTGTATTTCATTTTCTGTTTGATTGATTTACTTTTTGTTTTAGTTAAACTTCTTCCCTTCTCCCTATACTCTTTTGTTTTTCTTTGTTATTTTCAATTCTGTTTGCTAACCCACTAACTGTTTGATATATTGCATCACCCACAACTAACATCAATTCTGACACAAATACTGTCTGCACCTATATTCTCTGCTTGTACTTGTTGGTTGTATGACAGGGAGAAGAAGCGGGGCTTCAACTTCTTTTGATTCTGAACCAGAGAGAACCTTCCTTAGACTAAGGAGGGAGGCAAAAGGAAAACGAGTAGTTGGTACTGAAGAAGAAGAGGAACAGTTTGAGGAATACTTTGAACCAAACATGGAAGAAAACATGGAAAATCACCATGAAGAAGAGATTCACAACCATGGCAGAGCATCCTATTAAAGCTCATGAATGATGCAAAATACTTTGTCATGGATCCTATTCCGACATGATCGAGAACCGACAGATGATTAGCCGTGTGGTGACAGCGCATTTGGAACATTTTCACTGAGAGGACGGGAAGTAGCCATTGACAACGGTGATGCCCAACATAGAGCTTGCCATGGAAGGGGCCTTGCGTGGATGAAGAAGAAGACAATAGGAAAGTAGAGATTCAGAAGACAAAGCATCTCCAAAACCTCAACATATTCTTCATTACTGCATAACAAGTATTTATTTCATGTTCTTTTACTTTTTACAATTAAATCTGAGAATTATTGATATCCTGACTAAGAGTTACAAGATAATCATAGCTTGCTTCAAGCCGACACTCTCTATGGGATCGACCCTTACTCACGTAAGGTATTACTTGGACGATCCAGTGCACTTGCTGATTAGTTGTGCGGAATTACAACAGTGTGATTGTGATTTCGTGCACCAAATTTTTGGCACCATTACCGGGGATTGTTCGAGTTTGGACAACTGACGGTTTATCTTGTTACAACACTTTATTGCTTGATTTCAGGAAAAAGGAAGCAAAGAAGAACCATATTAGTGGCAACGTTAGTTACACTAACGTTGACACTAACATGGAATGGGAGTAATTTGCAAAGTTAATGAGAAAAGTCATTGCCAATAATGCTCTAGAAGCCATCATTACCCACGTTAAGAGGCACGTTAACTAAGCTAACGTGAACTCTAACGTGGAAGAAAAGGAATAGAGCCAACGTTAGTGACACTTAACATTATCACTAACGTTGGACCAAGCTCATAAGTGGCCACGTTAGTTGCCACGTTAACTTAGTTAACGTGGCCTCTAACGTTAAGAAGAAAAGGGGAAGCCAACGTTAAGTGTCATTCAACTTTCTCACTAACGTTGGCCAAGTCACAAGAAGCCACGTTAACTCCCACGTTAACCTAGTTAACGTGGAAGCTAACGTGAAGAAACTAGGTGGTCGACAATGTTAGTGACACCAAACATTGTCACTAACGTTGGGATGAACACACACTATCCCCAAGAAGCCACGTTAACTCCCACGTTAACCTAGTTAATGTGGAAGTAAACATGAAGAAGAGAGGTTGTCGACAACGTTAGTGACACTAAACATTGTCACTAATGTTGGAAGGAGCCAACACAAGCCACAATGAGCCACGTTAACTCCCACGTTAACTTAGTTAACGTGGAAGTTAACGTGGGGAGAAGGATGATGAGCCAACGTTAAATACTTTCTTCCCACAGACTTTGTCATCTTGGACATGGAAGAGAGTCACACTCACCCAATCATATTGGGAAGACCATTCCTAGCTACAGCCAGAGCACTCATAGATGTGGAGCGAGGGGAGCTAATATTGAGGATCCATGATGAACGACTCAGCTTTAACGTCTTCAAACTCTCACAAGAAGCAGACCAAGAAAACAAAGAACCAAGCAATGATCATAATGAGATGCTGACAGAGGAAACAAGCACTGAAGCATAACCAACACATCTGAGAACCCCACTGAATGATGAACAAGGCAAACAGTAATTGTCACAGCTCAAGGAGAAGCTGGAGGAACCTAAACCACCAGAGGCATATGAAGACAACAACAAAATTCCCTTAGAAGAAGTCGCCAAGAGCAAGGCAGCATCAAAAGGGACAAAGAAGAAGGTACCAAGGGGGTGGAGGAATAAGAAGATCCCTACGGAAGACTTCTCTCCAGGAGATAAAGTGATCTCAGCTTACTTCCCAGATATCCCCCCTAATCTCCCCACTGTACCATCTCAGTTACCTAAGGTCTTCACTATCAACAGAGTTCTCTCCTTGGAACATGTAGAGATCATTGATACAACCAATGGATATAAGTCCAAGGCAAGAGGGGAGGACTTGAAGCATTATCAACCTCCCTGATGAAGGAGAAACGTCAAGCTAGTGACGCTAAAGAAGCGCTTCATGGGAGGCAGCCCATGTTTTATGAGCTTTTACTAGTGAATAAGTCAATATTCATGAATTCCAACCCAAACTTGACAAACACTTGGTGAAGTCCTTATATTGCAGTATATAGTGAAGAACAAGTTTGGTGTTCAAAGCGTGCTAAGAAAGCATGAATGCAACTGAGAGCATGCTAGTCTTGGAGCTTTGAACAGAACTTTTCATCACAGTGCCCCAAACTAAGTTTGGTGTCACCCCATGGTGCCACCAATGTGCATATAAGGATACACGGTTAGTTAGTTAGTTGGAGTTCATGAATAAACAAAATCTTTTCTTCTTTTTATTATTCTAGCCGAAAAGTTTAAATTGTTTTTTTTATGATGATTAATTCTTCCGTTTCTTCTTTTATCTTTTTAGGAAAAGGAAAGGAGCATTGAAGGGGATAGATTGGACAATTAAATGAAGAAGGTTCGGACACCACAAAAGGAAGGACTATACACTTGTTCTAAAAAGGGAAGTCATTGGAAAATGTTGCCATGCAACATTGAAAAAAAAATGGGACCCTTGAAGACCGAGCAATCTCCATCATAAAGTGATGATCCTTGTCCTTTCTCCATGCACAACCCCAACCGTCCATCAAACAACCACTCTATCAATCCACACCCTCCATTTACTCACAACCTCTCTATATAAGTGATCCTTGTTCCGTACCCACTCTTCACACCTCTCCATTTCGGGTTCCCCTTCACTCCCTTCATTACACTCAACCCTAAACAACCAAAAGTCTCCACACCCTTGCTAACTTCACGCATTACCCCTCATTCATGGCATCTTCGAGCTCTAAAAGAAAAAAGGGAAAGGAACCTATGGAGCAACACCCGTATGATGAAAAGAGATTTAGAAGCTTGCACCATGCATTGCAATACGGATGGATGGTGGATAAGAAAATTATTTATGAGCTGGGATTTCAAGTTAGGAAAAATGAGTGTCCCGAAATCACAAAGAAGGTAGAAAAGAGAAGATGGGAGCTCCTTACTGATCCGGCCATTAGGGTGAATACTGATGCCAGGGCATCTTGGCCAGTTTCACTGACCATTTCTTTACATTTTTTAGGTTAGTTTCATGCATTTCCTTAGGAAATAAGCTAGTTTTGGGTAGATATTCACTTACACCTTAATTCAAGCATAAATTGTGCATTTTACATTATTTCATGAGGATTTTGCATGAGTTTAGTGACAAATTGTATGTTGCATTACCCATGACTTGGACTAGAACTTTGATGCAGTCTATTGCTTGATTTCAGGACCGAAGGAAGCAAGGAATGGGAGGAAACTTGCAAAGTTAATGAGAAAAGTGATTGCCAATAACGCTCTCAAAGCCATCATTGACCACGTTAAGAGTCACGTTAACTAAGTTAACGTGAACTCTAACGTGGAGAAGGGAAGTTGAGCCAACGTTAGTGACACTTAACATTGTCACTAACGTTGGCAAATGCTCATAAGTGGCCACGTTAGAGTCCACGTTAACTTAGTTAACGTGGCCTCTAACGTTAGAAAGGGGGAGAAGCGCCAATGTTAGTGACATTCAACATTGTCACTAACGTTGGCCTAAGGAGAAATATACCACGTTAACTCCCACGTTAACTTAGTTAACGTGGGAGCTAACGTAAGAAGCAAGCATGGTTGACAACGTTAGTGACACCCAACATTGTCACTAACGTTGGAAGCAACCACACAACCCCCCAAGGAGCCACGTTAACTTCCACGTTAACCTAGTTAACGTGGAAGCTAACATTGATGAGTGAAAGAATGGCCAACGTTAGTGACACTCAACATTGTCACTAACGTTGGGGATGGATAAGCATGGCCACGTTAGAAGCCACGTTAACCTAGTTAACGTGGACTCTAATGTGAGGCATAGGGGCACCTTGGAACGTTAGTGACAATGTTGAGTGTCACTAACGTTCTCGAAGGATGGCAAGCCCACGTTAAAGAGCCACGTTAACTAAGTTAACGTGGGCTCTAACGTGGGAACAAAGGGGGCTTTTCAAAGTTATTGGAAATGTTAAGTCTCAATAACGTGTGCGAAGGACTTAGAGGCAACGTTAGTGGCAACGTTTATGCCACTAACGTTTAAGTTAACGTGGCTTTTACTTAGTAACGTTAGTGAGAAAGTTGATTGTCACTAACGTTCTCGAACTTATATTTTCACTAAACATTAACACCCCTAACGTCCTAAGCTAAAGTCTCTGCCCACTTCACATTTTCTCTCTGCAAGTAAAGCCAAGCCTAAATGAAGAAGAGAACCGCTTCAAACTCAAGATCCAAAGGCCCAAGACTTGAAGAGCCAACTAGAAGCTGAGAGAAGTAGTATATATAGGAGTAGCTTTGAATTGTGAAGGGAGTTCTGGAAGATTGGAAAAAGAGAATTACTCTCTGTATTTTACTTTCTCTACAATTTCTAGTTCTATGATGTATTCTCCATCTTTGTTTTCATTTTTCTAGAGCTATGAACAACTAAACCCCTTTCATTGGGTTAGGGAGCTCTGTTGTAATTTGATTGATCAATACTAATTTTCATTATTCTTCTTCTATCTTTTCTCTTGATTTTACTTGAAAGCTTTCGATCTTCATCCAATTGAGCAGTTATCTTGGAAAAGAAGCTATTCAAACTTGGATCTCTTTTGAACCTTGAAAGAGGAATGAAGAGATCAAGCTAGAAATGCTTTCTCATGCTGGACCAAATTGGGTTTGGATGGGTATGTGACTATAACCCTCTCAATACTTGATTTGGGAAATGCATGTGGTATAATCAGTGACCATACTTCATCTCTTCTCATGAGCAATTGACCAAGAAATTGGCTATTGATCAAGATTTGAGAGATTAAATTGCAAGACATTGTAATTCAATCACTTAAGATTACCAAGGAGATCAATGAGTGCATTGATTGAGGAAGAGATGAAAATGAACTTGATCCGGAGAATTGCAACATCTCCTAAGCCCAATGGACTCCCCATCTCTGATCTTACCCATTCTCTTTAACTTCTGCCATTTACTTTTATGAGCAAATCCCCCATTCCCATTTACAATTCTGCAATTTATTTTCAGTCATTTACTTCCAGTCCTTTAATTCTAGCATTTACTTTTCTGTTATTTACATTCCCGCCATTTTATTTTCTGGAACTCTCAACCCAAATCCTGGATTCACTCAACTAGAACATTCTTCTAATTAAAGTTGCTTGATCAATCAATCCCTGTGGGATTCGACCTCACTCTATTGTGAGTTTTTACTTGACGACAAATTCGGTACACTTGCCGAAGGGAGATTTGTTGTGAGACAAGTTTTCCGTGCATCAAGTTTATGGCGCTGTTGCCGGGGATTGATTGTGCATCAACAATGATTAAATTGGAAGATCACTAGATTGAGCATTTTTATTTTGTGAATTTCATTTTCTGTTTGAGTGATTTACTTTCTGTTTTAGTTAAACTTCTTCCCTTTCCCCTCTACTCTTTTGTTTTTCTTTGTTATTTTCAATTCTGTTTGCTAACCCACTAATTGTTTGATATATTGCATCACCCACAACTAATAGTAATTCTGACACAAATACTTTCTACACCTATCTTTTCTTGCTTGCACTTGATGGTTGTATGACAGGGAGAAGAAGCGGGGCTTCAACTTCCTTCGATTCTGAACCTGAGAGGGCCTTCCTTAGATTAAGGAGGGAGGCAAGAGGAAAGAAAGTGGTTGGTGCTGAGGAAGAAGAGGAATTCTTTGAACCAAACATGGAAGACAACATGGAAAACCATCATGAAGAAGAGGATCACAACCATGGGGGAGGAGGTAGAGCAAATCACGCTGGGGAGGATAGAAGAGTTTTAGGCTCTTACATCAATCCAAACCCAGGCAATTGTGGAGGTAACATCCAAAAGCCAACAATCCATGCCAACAACTTTGAACTTAAACCACAGCTCATCACCCTTGTTCAGAACAACTGTTCGTTTGGAGGAGGTGTTCAAGAAGACCCTAATCAACATTTAACAACCTTCCTGAGAATATGTGACACAGTGAAGTCTAATGGTGTTCATCCTGACGCCTATAGACTGCTCCTATTTCCATTCTCACTTAGGGACAAAGCAGCCAAGTGGCTGGAATCTTTCCCAAGGGAAAGCTTGACAACTCGGGAAGAAGTGGTGAACAAATTCTTAGCAAGATTTTACCCTCCTCAACGAATCAATAGGCTGAGAGCTGAGGTCCAAACTTTCAGGCAACAAGATGGTGAGACTCTATATGAAGCATGGGAGAGGTTTAAAGACCTAACAAGGAGGTGCCCACCAGATATGTTCAACGAATGGGTGCAGCTGCATATTTTCTATGAAGGACTCTCTTATGAGTCAAAGAAGGCCGTAGACCATTCATCCGGAGGATCTTTGAACAAGAAGAAGACTATTGAGGAAGCCATAGATGTTATTGAAACAGTAGCAGAGAACGACTACTTCTATGCTTCTGAAAGAGGGAACACAAGAGGAGTAATGGAGCTAAACAATGTAGATGCTCCGTTGGCCCAAAACAAGCTCATTACCCAGCAGCTGGCTGACCTCACCAAGAAGATGGAGATGAACCAAGTAGCAGCAATCTCCACTTCATCAACAACCCAAGAAGGAGTGAATGAAGAAGCAGAGGGTAGTCAGGAGCAAGCCAACTACATTGGGAATTCACCAAGAAAAAATTATGATCCATACTCCAAGACGTACAACCCTAGATGGAGAAACCACCCAAACTTTGGGTGGGGAAATGAGCAAGATCAAAACCAAGACCAGAGACGTTACAACTCCAACAACAATGCAGCTCACCAGTAATTCACACAGAGGACATCTCAACACCCCCCACAACAACACTTCTCCACATGCTTATCAAAACCAAAACAGCACATCTGCTCCAAATCACCCATCAATTGATGACAAGCTCTCTAAGATCGAAACCTTAATTGAAGGAGTATGCAAAGACATTCGAAACAGTAAAGCATTCAGAGAGGAAGTGCAGTCAAACATGCAGAATCAAAGTGCTGCCATCAAGAAACTGGAGACACAAATCAGCTATCTGTTTAAGCAGCTTCCTAACCACAACCTTTGCTATGATGCCCATTCAAGCAAAAGGGAGGAGTGTCAAGCTATCACACTTAGGAGTGGGAAGGAACTGAAGGAACGTCCCCAAAAACCACAAGAAGAAGGCTCAAATGAAAAGGGAGAAGAGCAAGATAGAGTTCAACCTCCCATGCCAAGTCCGCAGAAAGAAAAAGGGATACCACAACTAAACATCTCAAGAGCTCCATATCCCCAGCTATTGAAGAAAAGGGAAGATGACAACCAGTTCTTGAGATTTTTGGAAATCTTCAAGAAACTACAAATCAACATACCCTTTGCTGAAGCCATAGAACAAATGCCACTCTACGCCAAGTTTTTGAAGGAGCTAATAACTAAGAAGAGAAGCTGGAAGAACAATGAGACTGTGATACTAACTGAAGAGTGCAGTGCTATCATTCAGCATAAACTACCCCAGAAACTGAAGGATCCTGGGAGTTTTCAGATCCCTTATATTATAGGAGAAATCACAGTAGAGAAGGCTCTTTGTGACTTAGGGGCCAGCATCAATTTGATGTTAGTAGCTATGATGAGAAAGATGAAAATTGAGGAGGCTAAACCAACAAAAATGGCCCTACAACTGGCAGACCGATTGTTCAAATTCCCTTACGGGATAGTAGAGGATTTGCTAGTAAAAGTGGGAGATTTCATATTTCCAACAGATTTTGTGGTGCTGGACATGCAGGAGGACGCCAAGACCTCCATCATCTTGGGAAGGCCATTCTTGGCCACTGCTGGAGCTGTCATTGATGTTCAGAAAGGTGACCTCACCCTAAGATTACACAATGAAAAGATGACATTCAATGTGTTCAAGGCCATGAGTTACCCACCAGAACAATTGGGGGAATGCATGAGGTTAGATGCACTTGAGGATGAAGTGCAGGAGAATTTTGAAGAAGAAGAACCTGAAGAGGATGAGAGATTGGTGGAGGAAGAATCTGAATCAAGTGAAGAGGTGGCCACAGCAGAAATACATATACCAGATGCACCAAAGGAAGGGAACAAAAAGTCAGAAGCACCCAAACTTGAACTCAAAGCACTGCCACCCACTCTCAAATATGCATATCTAGGAGAAAATGATAACTACCAAGTGATCATAAATTCATCCCTCAGTCAAGATCAAGAGGACGAGCTACTCAAGGTGCTGCGGGAGCATAAGGATGCCATTGGATGGACCCTTGCTGACTTGAAGGGAATCAGTTCAGCCATATGCATGCATAAAATACTGTTGGAAGATGATGCTAAGCCATCCATTCAATCCCAAAGAAGGCTGAACCCAATCATGAAGGAAGTGGTACAGAAAGAGGTTATGAAGCTTTGGCAAGGAGGGGTCATATACCCAATTTCGGACAGCCCTTGTGTTAGCCCTATACATGTTGTGCCCAAGAAGGGAGGAATCACTGTGGTTACCAATGAGAAGAACGAGCTCATACCTACAAGGACCGTCACAGGATGGCGGATGTGCATAGACTACAGAAAACTCAATGAGGCTACACGAAAAGACCATTTTCCCCTTCCATTCATGGATCAGATGTTGGAAAGACTTGCAGGGCACGCATATTATTGTTTTCTCGACGGTTATTCAGGATATAACCAAATAGTGGTTGATCCCAGATACCAAGAGAAAACCTCATTTACTTGTCCGTATGGAGTGTTTGCCTATAGCTGCATGCCATTTGGGCTATGTAATGCACCTGCAACTTTCCAACGCTGCATGCTTTCTATCTTTTCAGATATGATAGAAAAATTCATTGAAGTTTTTATGGATGATTTCTCGGTATTCGAAGATTCCTTTCCTAGTTGCCTACATCACCTCGCCTTGGTATTGAAAAGATGCCAAGAGACCAATTTGGTCTTGAACTGGGAAAAATGCCACTTCATGGTGACAGGAGGAATAGTCCTTGGTCACAAGGTCTCTCACCAAGGCATTGAGGTTGATAGAGCTAAAGTAGAACTTATTGAAAAACTACCCCCACCCAGTGATGTCAAGGTAATTAGGAGTTTTTTAGGGCATGCTGGTTTTTACAAAAGGTTCATTAAATATTTTTCAAAGATAGCCAAGCCCTTAAGCAATCTTCTTGTATCTGATACACCATTTATCTTTGATGAAACATGCATGCTAGCATTTGCACATTTGAAAATGAGGTTATCCTCTGCTCCTATCATTTCCCCACCTGATTGGAACCTACCATTTGAATTGATGTGTGATGCATCTGATTTTGCAGTTGGGGCAGTGTTAGGACAAAGGAAAGATAACGTAGTTCATGTGATATACTATGCTAGCAAAGTCCTTAATGAAACTCAAAGAAATTATACCACTACTGAAAAGGAGTTGCTAGCAATAGTTTTTGCATTTGACAAATTTAGATCATACCTCATTGGTGCTAAAGTGATTGTCTTTACAGATCACGCAGCACTTAAATATTTGTTTGCCAAGCAAGAATCAAAGCCAAGACTAATAAGGTGGATCTTACTTTTGCAGGAATTTGATATTGAAATCAGAGACAAGAGAGGAGCGGAGAACAAGGTGGCAGATCACCTATCCAGAATCCCTCATGATCAAGGTGGAGAAAATGATACAAATGTGAACGAGCTCTTCCCTGATGAGCAGTTGATGACAGTTCACAAAGCACCATGGTTTGCAGATATTGCAAATTTCAAGGCAACTGGGGCATTACCCCCAGGGATCAATAAACATCAAAAAAGGAAGCTCATGAATGATGCAAAATACTTTGTCTGGGACGAGCCATATCTCTTTAAGAAATGTTCAGATGGAATCCTTAGAAGATGTGTTTCGGAAGGAGAAGGAAGAGAAGTCCTGTGGAATTGCCACGGTTCATGTTATGGCGGGCACTTTGGAGGGGACAGAACTGCAGCAAAGGTGTTACAAAGCGGATTCTTTTGGCCCACCCTTTTCAAGGATGCCAAGGAACTAGTAAAAAGCTGCAATGAATGCCAATGATCTGGATACCTGCCCAAATGAAACGCCATGCCACAAAATTTCATCTTGGAACTGGAACTGTTTGATGTGTGGGGAATAGATTTTATAGGACCATTTCCAACCTCATATGCAAACAAGTACATCCTGGTAGCAGTAGATTATGTTTCCAAGTGGGTAGAGGCTATTACAACCCCAACTAATGATAACAAGGTAGTCATGAACTTCCTCAGGAAGAATATCTTTAGCCGGTTTGGAGTCCCAAGAGCCCTCATCAGTGATGGAGGGAGCCACTTTTGTAACAAACCACTAGAAGCTCTCCTCCTACGATATGGGGTAAAACACAAAGTAGCCACACCTTACCACCCTCAAACGAGTGGGCAAACTGAGATATCCAATAGAGAGATGAAGAGGATCCTGGAAAAGACTGTGGGTGCATATAGAAAGGATTGGTCGAAGAAGCTGGATGATGCTCTTTGGGCATACAGAACAACATTCAAAACTCCACTTGGAATGTCTCCATATCAACTGGTCTATGGGAAGGCTTGTCATTTACCACTGGAGCTGGAACACAAAGCTCTCTGGGCTATCAAGATACTAAATTTTGACAGCATTGCTGCTGGTGCAAAAAAGATCTTGCAGCTACAATAGATGGAGGAATTCAGGTCACAAGCCTATGAAAACACTAAGATGTACAAAGAAAAGGCAAAGAGAAAACATGACATGCATCTTGCGCCCAGGAATTTCGAAAAAGGGCAGCGAGTACTCCTTTACAATTCTAAATTAAGGCTGCTCCCAGAAAAACTCAAGTCAAGGTGGTCCGGACCTTTCATGGTTACGAAAGTATCGCCATATGGCCACATCGAAATCACGGATGAAGGTTCAGAGAGGACTTTTACAGTGAATGGACAAAGACTCAAGCATTATCTGGGCAACATGGGGGAAAACCCAAGAGTAAAGTACCATCTCAAGTAATTAAGGACTCGTCGAGCTAGCGACGATAAAAGAGCGCTCTGTTGGGAGGCAACCCAACCTCAGGTAGTTTCACTTTCATCTTTATTTCAATAAAAAAATCACAAGTCGTTTCCCCTATATTGTAAGGAGCTAAGTTTGGTGTTCCACACCAGAACAATCCAAGAGTGATGGTGTAATTCTAAGTTTGGTGTTCCACCAAAGGACATTAGTTAGAATTACACTCCACTCCAGAAGAACATTGCTAGCTCCATCCAATCAAGAGAAACCACTTAGATGTAGTTAGGTGGTGCACGAAATTGTGATCTCCAGGCTCGAACAAATCCTGGTGATGGCTCCAAAGCTTGGTGCTCTGATCTTAATTCATAATTGTCACAACTTCGATACAACTAACCAGCAAGTGCACTGGGTCGTCCAAGTAATACCTTATGTGAGTAAGGGTCGAATCCCACAGAGATTGTTGGTATGAAGCAAGCTATGGTCACCTTGTAAATCTCAGTCAGGCAGATATAAAGTGATAATGGTGTTTTCGAATTTAATATAATAAGATAGGGATAGAAATACTTATGTAAATCATTGGTAGGAATTTCAGATAAGCGTATAGAGATGCGTTTGTTCCTCTGAATCTCTGCTTTCCTGCTATCTTCATCCAATCTGTCTTACTCCTTTCCATGGCTGGCTGTATGCAAGGGCATCACCGTTGTCAGTGGCTACATCCCCTCCTCTCAGTGAATAATATGCTCACGCACCCTGTCACGGCACGGCTATTCATCTGTCGGTTCTCGATCATGCTGGAATAGGATTCACCCTCTTTTTGCGTCTGTCACTAACGCCCAGCACTCGCGAGTTTGAAGCTCGTCACAGTCATTCAATCATTGAATCCTACTCAGAATACCACAGACAAGGTTTAGACCTTCCGGATTCTCTTGAATGCCTCCATCATTCTAGCTTACGCCACGAAGATTCCTGTTAGGAGATCTAAGAGATATTCATTCTAGCTTATTTCATGTAGAACGGAAGTGTTTGTCAGGCACGTGTTCATAAGGGAGATGGTGATGAGCGTCACACATAATCATCACCTTCATCACGTTCTTGGGTGCGAATGGATATCTTAGAAGCGAAATAAGAAGAATTGAATAGAAAACAGTAGTACTTTGCATTAATCTTTGAGGAACAGCAGAGCTCCACACCTTAATCTATGGAGTGTAGAAACTCTACCGTTAAAAATACATAAGTGAAGGTCCAGGCATGGCCGAGATGGCCAGCCCCCTAAAACGTGATCAAAGGATCATAAGGTAATCCAAAGATCCAAAGATGGTCAAAAAGACTAGTAAAGGGTCCTATTTATAATAAACTAGTCACTAGGGTTTACATGAGTAAGTAATTGATGCATAAATCCACTTCCGGGGCCCACTTGGTGTGTGTTTGGGCTGAGCTTGAGTGTAGCACGTGCAGAGGCCATTTGTGGAGTTGAACGCCAAGTTCTGTGCCAGTTTGGGCGTTCAACTCTGGTTTTGGATCCTTTTCTGGCGCTGGACGCCAGATTTGGGCAGAAGGCTGGCGTTGAACGCCAGTTTACGTCGTCAATTCTTAGCCAAAGTATGGACTATTATATATTTCTGGAAAGCCCTGGATGTCTACTTTCCAACGCAATTGGAAGCGCGCCATTTAGAGTTCTGTAGCTCCAGAAAATCCACTTTGAGTGCAGGGAGGTCAGAATCCAACAGCATCAGCAGTCCTTTTTCAACCTCTGAATCTGATTTCTGCTCAAGTCCCTCAATTTCAGCCAGAAAATACCTAAAATCACAGAAAAACACACAAACTCATAGTAAAGTCCAGAAATGTGAATTTAACATAAAAACTAATGAAAACATCCCTAAAAGTGACTAGATCCTACTAAAAACATACTAAAAACAATGCCAAAAAGCGTATAAATTATCCGCTCATCACAACACCAAACTTAAATTGTTGCTTGTCCCTAAGCAACTGAAAATCAAATAGGATAAAAAGAAGAGAATATACTATAAATTCCAAACTATTAATGAAACAGAGCTTCAATCATATGAGCGGGACTTATAGCTTTTTGCCTCTTGAATAGTTTTGGCATCTCACTTTATCCATTGAGGTTTAGAATGATTGGCATCTATAGGAACTTCAGATTTCGAATAGTGTTATTGACTCTCCTAGTTCAGTATGATGATTCTTGAACACAGCTTCTTTATGAGTCTTGGCCGTGGCCCTAAGCACTTTGTTTTCCAGTATTACCACCGGATACATAAATGCCACAGACACATAATTGGGTGAACCTTTTCAGATTGTGACTCAGCTTTGCTAAAGTCCCCAATTAGAGGTGTCCAGGGTTCTTAAGCACACTCTTTGTTTTTGCTTTGGACCTTGACTTTAACCGCTCAGTCTCAAGTTTTCACTTGACACCTACACGCCACAAGCACATGGTTAGGGACAGCTTGGTTTAGCCGCTTAGACCAGGATTTTATTCCTTTAGGCCCTCCTATCCACTGATGCTCAAAGCCTTGGGATCCTTTTTATTTGCCCTTGCCTTTTGGTTTTAAGGGTTATTGGCTTTTTCTGCTTGCTTTTTCTTTCTATTTTTTTTCTTCTACATTTTTTTTTCGCCTATTTTTTTTTTCTGCAAGCTTTGTTCTTTGCTGCTTTTTCTTGCTTCAAGAATCATTTTTATGATTTTTCAGATTATCAAATAACATGTCTCCTAGTCATCATTCTTTCAAGAGCCAACATATTTAACATTCTTAAACAACAACTTCAAAAGACATATGCACTGTTCAAGCATACATTCAGAAAACAAGAAGCATTGTCACCACATCAATATGATTAAACTAAGTTCAAGGATAAATTCGAAACTCATGTACTTCTTGTTCTTTTGAATTAAAACATTTTTCATTTAAGAGAGGTGATGGATTCATAGGACATTCATATCTTTAAGACAAAGTTACTAACTACTAATGATCATGTAATGAAGGCACAAACATAGATAAGCACATAATATAGAAAACGAAAAACAGAGAAAGCAAGAACAAGGAATGAGTCCACCTTAGTGATGGTGGCGTTTCCTTCTTGAGGAACCAATGATGTCCTTGAGCTCTTCTATGTCTCTTCCTTGTCTTTGTTGCTCCTCCCTCATTGCTTTTTGATCTTCTCTTATCTCATGAAGCATGATGGAGTGCTCTTGATGTTCCACCCTTAGTTGTCCCATATTGGAACTCAATTCTCCTAGGGAGGTGTTGATTTGCTCCCAATAATTTTGTGGAGGAAAGTGCATTTGAGGCATCTCCGGGATCTCATGGTGATGAGCTTCATACGCCTCTTGAGCTCCATGAGTGGGCTCTCTTGCTTGCTCCATCTTTTTCTTAGTGATGGGCTTTTCCTCTTTAATGAGGATATCTCCCTCTATGTCAATCCCAGCTGAATTGCATAGGTGGCAAATGAGGTGAGGAAAGGCTAACCTTGCCATAGTGGAGGACTTATCAGCCACCTTGTAGAGTTCTTGAGGTATAATCTCATGAACTTCCACCTCTTCTCCAATCATGATGCTATGGATCATGATGGCCCAGTCTATAGTAACTTCAGACCGGTTGCTAGTGGGAATGATTGAGCATTGAATAAACTCCAACCATCCTCTAGCTATAGGCTTGAGGTCCAATCTTCTTAGTTGAACCGGCTTGCCTTTGGAGTCAATCTTCCATTGAGCTCCTTCTACACATATGTCCATAAGGACTTGGTCCAACCTTTGATCAAAGTTGACTCTCCTTGTGTAGGGGCGTGCGTTCTCTTCCATGTATGGCAAGTTGAACGCCAACCTCACATTTTCCGGACTAAAATCTAAGTATTTCCCCCGAACCATTGTAACATAGTTCTTTGGATCCGGGTTCTTACTTTGATCATGGTTCTTGGTGATCCATGCATTGGCATAGAACTCTTGAACCATTAGGATGCCGACTTGTTGGATGGGATTTGTTAGAACTTCCCAACCTCTTCTTTGAATTTCATGTCGGATCTCCGGATACTCATTTCTTTTGAGTTTGAAAGGGACCTCAGGGATCACCTTCTTCTTGGCCACAACATCATAGAAGTGGTCTTGATGGGCTTTGGAGATGAATCTTTCCATCTCCCATGACTCGGATGTGGAAGCTTTTGTCTTCCCTTTCCCTCTTCTAGAGGATTCTCCGGTCTTAGATGCCATCAATGGTAATGGAAAAACAAAAAAGCTATGCTTTTACCACACCAAACTTAGAATATTGCTCGCCCTCGAGCAATAAACAAAAGAATAGAAGAAGAAGAAGAAGAAATATGGAGAGGGAGAGGGAAATGTGGTTTTGGCCAAGAGGAGTGTAGAGGGGTGTGTTGTGTGAATTTGATGAAGAATGGAGGTCTTTATATAGGGAAGGGAGGGGGGTTAAGGTTCGGCCATATGGGTGGGTTTGGGTGGGAAATTGGTTTTGAATTTTGAAGGTAGGTGGAGTTTATGAGGTAGGTTTATTGGGAAGAGTGGGTGGATGTGAGTGGTGAAGGTTTAATGGGGAAGAGAGATTGAGGTGATTGGTGAAGGGTTTTTTAGGGAAGAGTGTTTGTGGGGTTGTGTGAAAGAGAGTGGTGAGAAGAAGTGAGTGGAGGTAGGTGGGGATCTGATGCCAAGGCATCTTAGGCTAGTTTCACTAGCATTTTTCTGTTATTTTTAGTTGTTTTATGCATTTTCTTGAGCCTTAAGTAATCAGTTGGGCCAAATAGTCATGCTTGTCTTAAATCATTCAAACATGAAGATTTTGATGCAAATTCCATGAGTTTTTAGTTATATTCCTTGAATGCTATGAATGAAAGATTTCTCATGAAATTTTGCAAGACTTTGATGCAGTTGTTTGGATGATTTCAGGGAAGAAGAGGCTAGGCAAGGAAGCAACAAAATCAATAAAGGAAGCTTGAATATCACATGTGGAGTTTAAGTTCCAGTTTAAGCTTAAACTGGAGCTTAAACGCCAAAACCATGGGAGCTAAGGAAATGCTGAAAGTGGCGTTTAACCTCCAGTTTAACCTTAAACTGGAAGTTAAACGCCAGAATTAGAAATGCACCAGGGAGCATTTCCACGTTTAAGCTCCAGTTTAACCTTAAACTGGAGCTTAAACGTGTTCGACTATTTTTTCTCCTCCAGGGTTGCTTTCTCATTTCCACGTTTAAGCTTCAGTTTAACCTTAAACTGAAGCTTAAACGTGCTCGAGCTTGTGCCTCCAGGGAGTGCCAGCGTTTAAGCTCCAGTTTAAGCTTAAACTGGAGCTTAAACGTGTTATATGGAACAGCTTGACCATGCCTTCTTCAAACATAAATAACTTGAGCTACAAAACTCCAAATGAGGTGATTAAAAATGCATTGGAAAGAAGACATCTAGAGCTTTCCAAGCATATATAACATGCATGGTGGATACTAAAAATTGAGGGAGAAAACAGCCCCATAATGTGCATAGAAGAGCATAGTACCAACATGCAATCAGGCCAGCTGACCTCTTCACCTTCCATGGAGTATAACTCGAGTTGTAGAACTCCAAATGAGGTGCTTCCAGTTGCGTTAGAAAGCTGACATCCATAGCTTTCCAAAGAAGTATAATAGTCTATATTTGGCATCAAATTGGCAAGGTTGACAAGAGAACAAAGTGACGACCCAAGAAAGGGGGTGCAACGTTTGAGTGTAGTTTAATGGATCATTATCCTTTTTGGATCAATTATGTCACTCTACCCTTCAAGCAAGCAAGGCCCATCAACAACACCAAATCAAGGCCACAAGAATCATCTAGAATAGTTTATTTTCATTTGATTGTAATTTGCTTTGAATTTCATTTTCATTTTGTAATTTAGGGAGCCTATTTAAAGGCCTTAGTTTCTGCATTTGAGACGGGGGGATTGAGGGGGAATCCAGCCCCTGAGGGGGAAGTTTGGACACAGAGAGAACTGGGGATCATTTTCTTTTAGTTTTGTAATTGAATTCAGAGCTATGACTCACTAAACCCCTTTCATTGGGTTAGGGAGCTCTATTGTAATTCAATGAATCAATAATAGTTTTATCTTCTTCTTCAATCTTTTCTCTTGAATTTTGTTAGAAAGCTTCCCGATCTAATTCCATTGGGTAGTTGTCTTGGGAAAGAAACTACCCATAATTGGAATCCTTCGGAACCTTGGGAAAGGAATGGAGGATTCATGCTAGAGAAGCTTTCTCACAGTTAATTGGATTGGGGTTTGGATGGATATTGTGACATGTAATCCTACCAAATTGTGGTTCATGAAACTGTGTGGTATAATCAGTGATCGAGCATCATCTCTTCTTATGAACATTTAAACCAAGGGATTGGGAATTTGTTTGTTTTTAGAGAGAATTGGTGAGCCAAGGGATTGGGATCCAATCATATAAGATTGCCAAGCAAAATTCAATGAATGCATTGGTTGAGGAAGGGATAAAAGTTGTTTTGATTTGGAGATCTCAATATCTCCTAACACCCAATGAACTCCCCATTTCTGATTTACCACTTTCTCTTTACATTCTGCAATTAAATTCATGCAATCACCCCCATCCCTTTTAATTTCAGCAATTTAGCTTCTCGCTCTTTAATTCATGCAAATTTTACATTCCGCAATTCTCATCTAAATCTTGATTCCGCTCAACTAGAACATACTTCTAATCCGAATTGCTCACTCAACCAATCCTTGTGGGATTCGACCTCACTCTTTTGTGAGTTTTTACTTGACGATAACCGGTGCACTTGCCGGAAGGAATTTTGCCGATCGTGCAATTTCCTAAATCGTAGCATATCAAGTTTATGCACATCAAGTTTATGGCGCCGTTGCCGGGGATTGGTTTTCGATTGACAATTCTCAAATTGGAAGTTAACTAGATTGAGCATTTTTCTTGCTTTGTTAATTCAGTTCAAGTTACTTGTTGAATTTTAATTTCTGTACTCTGTTACATGCTTTCTTTCTTTATGCCTTTAAATTCAAGCAACTAACTCACTGACTCACTAACTATTTGAATTAATTCCTCAACTACTCTAACCATACTCTTCCATTAACCAAGAGTATTTCAATTGTTTGTTGCCTGTGCTGTGTTCTTGTATGACAGGTAGGAGAGAAGAGACATCAACCCCTCCATATACTGAACCAGAGAGGACCCTTCATAGACTTAGAAGGGAAGCAAGAGGGAAGAGAGTACTGAGAGAAGAGGAATCTGAAGGAGAATCTGAGGACAATTTTGAGGAAGCTCTAGATCTCAACATGGATAGAGAAGTTCACAACCATGAGAGAGCTGATGGAAACAATTCCATTCCGGAGAGGAGGGTTCTTAGTTCATACATAAACCCAACCTCTGGGAATTGTGGTAGCAGCATTCAGAAACCACCCATCCAGGCCAACAATTTTGAACTCAAACCACAGCTAATATCACTTGTGGAGAATCATTGTTCATTTGGTGGGAGTGCTAATGAAGATCCAAACCAACATCTCACAAAATTCCTGAGAATTTGCGACACTGTGAAGTCCAATGGAGTCCAGGAAGATACCTATAAACTGCTCTTGTTCCCATTTTCACTTAGGGACAAGGCAGCTAAGTGGCTGGAATCATTCCCAAGGGGGAGCCTAACAACCTGGGATGAGGTGGAAAGCAAGTTTCTGGCACGTTTCTACACCCCACAAAAGGTCAATAGGCTTCGATCTGAGGTTCAGACGTTTAGACAACAAGATGGTGAAACTCTCTACGAGGCATGGGAGAGATTCAAGGATTTGACAAGGAAATGCCCACCAGACATGTTCCATGACTGGGTGCAATTGCATATTTTCTATGATGGACTTTCTTATGAATCAAGGAAGGCTGTAGACCATTCATCAGGAGGTTCATTGAACAGGAAAAAGACTGTGGAAGAAGCCATTGAAGTGATTGAGACAGTGGCTGAGAATGAGTACTACTATGCTTCAGAGAGACACAACACTAAGGGAGTCATGGAGCTGAGCCATGTTGATACAATTTTAGCCCAAAACAAGGTGTTTGCCAAGCAACTAGCAGAGCTCACCAGGAAATTAGAAACAAAGCAAGTGGCTGCAATACACACACAAGATCAAGAGGAAGTAAGCACTGAAGGAGGTGATTGGGAAGAGGCCAACTATGTGGGAAACCAACAAAGGCAATCATATGATCCACATTCCAACACTTACAACCCAGGATGGAAAAACCACCCAAACTTTGGGTGGGGAAACCAGCAAAACCAACATAACAAGTCCACATACCAAAACTCCAACCAAAGATCATACCAAGCCACACAAAACACTTACTCCCAACCATCATATCATGGCCAAAATAATCAACCTACCCAACTTAATCCGAACCAACAATTTCAAGATCAATTAAACAGGATAGAAGGAATGCTGGCAAACATGGGCCAGGACATAAGTGAGTTGAAAAGCTTCAGGGATGATGTGAGATCTACCTTAAGAAACCATGGTGAAAAACTCAAGAGGATGGAGTCTCAAGTAGGAGAGCTATCTCAACAGGCCCCCAAATCAACTGCAATGTTCCCTAGTGACACAGAAAAGAATCCTAAAGGGGAACAAAAGAGAGTGAGATGGGAAGAATGCAAGGCCATCACCATATTGAAGGAAGTCTCAGAAGAAGAAGGAATTAGACCCTCAGAACAGGAGCCAGAAATCTTGAAGGAAGGTGTGGAAGAAGCTAAGTAGGAAAGTGAAACTGAGCAAGCCAAGAAACTGCAAAAAGGCATGCTGGAAACATACCAACCAAAAGCACCATTTCCTCAGAGGTTAGGAGGAGGTGAAAAAGGGCAAACCTATTCAAGGTTTTTAGAGACATTTAAGTCTCTCTATATCAATATTCCCTTCCTTGAGATTCTCCAGCAGATGCCTACACATATCAAGTATTTAAAGGAATTGCTGAGCAAGAAAAGAGTTTTGAAGGGAGGACAAATTGTAATAATGAACAAAGAATGCAGTGCCCTCATCAGGAAGGACATAGTCTCTAAGAAAACAGACCCAGGAAGTTTTCATATCCCCTGCATCATAGGGGAAACAAAAATTGACAGAGAATTCTGTGATCTAGGAGCTAGCATAAATGTGATGCCTCTGACTCTTATGAAGAGGCTACAACTGAATGAGGTGAAATCCACTGATGTAATCATACAACTGGCTGACAAAACTCAGAAGCAAGCTGAAGGGGTAGTTGAGAATGTGCTGGTGAAAGTGGGAAATTATTTCTTCCCCACAGACTTTGTCATTTTAGACATGGAGGAAAGCTACCTACACGCTATCATTCTGGGATGGCCATTTCTAGCCACTGCTAGAGCGCTCGTAGATGTAGAACAAGGAGAGCTAATTTTGAGAATACATGATGAACAGCTCAAATTCAAGGTTTTCAAACTTGCATCTGAGCCTGAATCAGAACCTGAAAAGCCTAAGGATGATAATAGCCATCTGTGTTTGGAGGAAAACAATCCAGCAGCTGAAATTCTGAAACAGTCCTTGGAAGGCAAACAAGAATTGCAAGAGTTAAAGCCACAAGAATCAATAGAAACAGATCAGAAGGATCCTCATGGCATAAGGGTCAATGAAGAAATCCTCAAGAGAAAGGGAAGAATTGTAAAGAAATTGCCAAGAGGATGGAGAAACAAGAAAATTCCCACTGAAGGTTTCTCTCCGGGAGATAAAGTGATATCAAGTCATTATCTGCCGATTCCACCTGGCCTCAAAACCATTCCTTCCCAGCTCCCTCAAGTGTTCACAATCAGGAAAGTTCTTTCTATGGAACATTTAGAAGTCATGAAGGAATCAAATGGGGACGTTTTCATAATGAGAGGAGAAGGCATCAAGCACTACAATCCACCCTAACAAGGGACAATCGTCAAGCTAGTGACGTTAAAGAAGCGCTTCGTGGGAGGCAACCCATGTTTTAGTATCCTTACTCTTTATTGTTTTGCTTTGCATCTAATAAAGCAGGGTTTCTTATGCATGAACTTGAATCCTCAGGACAACTGTTGAAAGAGTGCACTAAACATTGCATGTAAAATACAATTGGTATCTAAGTTTGGTGTGCCTGAAGGCATCCCAAATTTTATTCAAATTGTATTCAATCTTTCATTCAAAGTGCACAACCAAACATTAAGTTTGGTGTTCCTTTTGAACACAGTTAATGAAAAGCAAGAAGTTCCTCTGGATTTAGAAATTCATGACAAGTATACCATTTGCATGTTTTAATACTTTGATTTCAATTACTTTAGGTAGTAAAATTGTTTAGGATCAAAGAGCCAAAGTGACTATGATTTGTTAGAATTATGCACATTCATTAAGGATAACCAACATGGATTTCATGTCATCAGAAGACATTACCAAACACTAAGTTTGGTGTCTAGTAATAAGTGTGCATACGTACAAAGGTCACGGCTATAAGCTCAGGAAGTCAATAATTGATTTACAATTCAAAAAAAAAAAAAAAAAAAAACATGTACAAGTACTATTCATTATTCACATGAACGAAAAAATGATAGCAATTTTGTTTGTTTGTGCAGGTACAAAAGGAAGGATAAGAATGGAGGAAAAAGACAAAGGGGGAGGTACGGTGCTTGGTCAAAAAGGAAGTTCACAAGTCTTTGAAACTAACACATGGGAAAAGGAAGTTCTGCATGAAAAGATAGCTACATGTACAACCTAATGCACTCAGAATACTTCCAAGAAAATGAAAAGCAATTTGTCCTTCTCCCTAATTCATATATTTACCATCAAGCCACCCTTCACAAATCACCCTAGCCGTCCATTTTTCACTTACAGGCACTATAAAGAACCACTTGGGGAACGAGTTCCACACCACCAATTCTCCTTCATGCACATTTTCTTTCATCATAGCATAACTATCTCTTGCCGAAAACAACCTCACCACACTTCCAACAACACTTCTTGCTTCACCTTGTCAACTTTAGCTTGTCACTTACCAAAACTAAAGAACCAATGGCAGCCTCATCTAGCCACAAAAGAAGAAAAGACAAGCAGCCAATGGAGGAGAATAGGGAATTCGATGCATGGAGATACAAATCAGTTTTCCATGAGATTCAAGCCGAATGGATGAGACCTAAAACGGTACTAGCTGAGGTTCCCTTTGACCTTGAAAAGGATGAGTTCCCAGGTGTCTGGGAGAAGATCAAAAAGAGGAAGTGGGAGCTCCTGACTAAGCCAATCACTAAAATCAACATCAACCTGGTGAAAGAGTTTTATGCAAATGCAGTGAGGGAGGATTCAACCGTGAAACCCACATACAAAAGCTATGTGAGAGGGGTGGAAGTTGACTTCAGCCCCAAGGCAATCATGAAAACTCTTGGCCTGAAAAACATACGTTTCAGCCAAGCAAGTTATGAAGAAAGGATGATAGGAGAACCTGACTATACAACTATTGCTGAAGACCTTTGTGCCATCAGAGCTGAATGGGTGAGAAAAACAAGAGGGGCTCCAAGAGTCTTGAGAAGGGGAGACCTAACACCTGAAGCTAAAGGGTGGTATGCAATAGTTAGGAGATCCATCCTACCCACTGCAAACTCTTCAGAAATAGTCCCTAAAAGAGCCATCTTGCTACATTGCATTATGGTGGGAGGGGAGATCAAAGTTCATAAACTCATTGCTGAACAGATACAAGAGCTTAGTGAGAAAAGTGACCCGGAATCCTGGCTCCACTTCCCTAGCACCATCATTAGACTATGCATCGATGCCCAAGTACCACTTGAAGACGAAAGACCTAATTGGCTATATCCTGGATTGGCTATAACTGCGTACAGAATGACTCTTGGCCCAACTGCTCCAAGACATACAAAAAGAAGAAACGAAGAAGGGCAACAAGCAGAAGCAGAGCAAGAAGCAGAACAAGAAGGACAAGTAGGAGAAGACGGAGAAGAAGAGCAAGAAGAGCAAGGAATTCCAGAAAGAAGACAACGAATTCCCAGAGACCCCATGGATATGAGCAGAATGCAGGAAATCATAGAAGGAATGTCTCAACAATACATGAGGTCTCAGGAGAGACAAGAGGACTTTCACCTAAAAATGATGGATATGCAAAGGAACTTTGAATCAAGATTCTTAGATCTGCAAAGGGAACAGAATTTACACTTACAGGAATCCTTCAGCCACATATGCCAACACCAAGATGCCAATGTCTTGGCAATCAAGGAAGCCACCACTTAAACTGGAATTTTTGCTGGCTTCCTTGATTGCCAAGACATTGGCATCTTGGTGTTGGCATATGTGGCTGAAGGATTCCTGTAAGTGTAAATTCTGTTCCCTTTGCAGATCTAAGAATCTTGATTCAAAGTTCCTTTGCATATCCATCATTTTTAGGTGAAAGTCCTCTTGTCTCTCTTGAGACCTCATGTATTGTTGAGACATTCCTTCTATGATTTCCTGCATTCTGCTCATATCCATGGGGTCTCTGGGAATTCGTTGTCTTCTTTCTGGAATTCCTTGCTCTTCTTGCTCTTCTTCTCCGTCTTCTCCTTCTTGTCCTTCTTGTTCTGCTTCTTGCTCTGCTTCTGCTTGTTGCCCTTCTTCATTTCTTCTTTTTGTATGTCTTGGAGCAGTTGGGCCAAGAGTCATTCTGTACGTAGTTATAGCCAATCCAGGATATAGCCAATTAGGTCTTTCGTCTTCAAGTGGTACTTGGGCATCGATGCATAGTCTAATGATGGTGCTAGGGAAGTGGAGCCAGGATTCCGGGTCACTTTTCTCACTAAGCTCTTGTATCTGTTCAGCAATGAGTTTATGAACTTTGATCTCCCCTCCCACCATAATGCAATGTAGCAAGATGGCTCTTTTAGGGACTATTTCTGAAGAGTTTGCAGTGGGTAGGATGGATCTCCTAACTATTGCATACCACCCTTTAGCTTCAGGTGTTAGGTCTCCCCTTTTCAAGACTCTTGGAGCCCCTCTTGTTTTTCTCACCCATTCAGCTCTGATGGCACAAAGGTCTTCAGCAATAGTTGTATAGTCAGGTTCTCCTATCATCCTTTCTTCATAACTTGCTTGGCTGAAACGTATGTTTTTCAGGCCAAGAGTTTTCATGATTGCCTTGGGGCTGAAGTCAACTTCCACCCCTCTCACATAGCTTTTGTATGTGGGTTTCACGGTTGAATCCTCCCTCACTGCATTTGCATAAAACTCTTTCACCAGGTTGATGTTGATTTTAGTGATTGGCTTAGTCAGGAGCTCCCACTTCCTCTTTTTGATCTTCTCCCAGACACCTGGGAACTCATCCTTTTCAAGGTCAAAGGGAACCTCAGCTAGTACCGTTTTAGGTCTCATCCATTCGGCTTGAATCTCATGGAAAACTGATTGGTATCTCCATGCATCGAATTCCCTATTCTCCTCCATTGGCTGCTTGTCTTTTCTTCTTTTGTGGCTAGATGAGGCTGCCATTGGTTCTTTAGTTTTGGTAAGTGACAAGCTAAAGTTGACAAGGTGAAGCAAGAAGTGTTGTTGGAAGTGTGGTGAGGTTGTTTTCGGCAAGAGATAGTTATGCTATGATGAAAGAAAATGTGCATGAAGGAGAATTGGTGGTGTGGAACTCGTTCCCCAAGTGGTTCTTTATAGTGCCTGTAAGTGAAAAATGGACGGCTAGGGTGATTTGTGAAGGGTGGCTTGATGGTAAATATATGAATTAGGGAGAAGGACAAATTGCTTTTCATTTTCTTGGAAGTATTTTGAGTGCATTAGGTTGTACATGTAGCTATCTTTTCATGCAGAACTTCCTTTTCCCATGTGTTAGTTTCAAAGACTTGTGAACTTCCTTTTTGACCAAGCACTGTACCTCCCCCTTTGTCTTTTTCCTCCATTCTTATCCTTCCTTTTGTACCTGCACAAACAAACAAAATTGCTATCATTTTTTCGTTCATGTGAATAATGAATAGTACTTGTACATGTTTTTTTTTTTTTTTTTTTTTTTTTGAATTGTAAATCAATGATTGACTTCCTGAGCTTATAGCCGTGACCATTGTACGTATGCACACTTATTACTGGACACCAAACTTAGTGTTTGGTAATGTCTTCTGATGACATGAAATCCATGTTGGTTATCCTTAATGAATGTGCATAATTCTAACAAATCATAGTCACTTTGGCTCTTTGATCCTAAACAATTTTACTACCTAAAGTAATTAAAATCAAAGTATTAAAATATGCAAATGGTATACTTGTCATGAATTTCTAAATCCAGAGGAACTTCTTGCTTTTCATTAACTGTGTTCAAAAGGAACACCAAACTTAATGTTTGGTTGTGCACTTTGAATGAAAGATTGAATACAATTTGAATAAAATTTGGGATGCCTTCAGGCACACCAAACTTAGATACCAATTGTATTTTACATGCAATGTTTAGTGCACTCTTTCAACAGTTGTCCTGAGGATTCAAGTTCATGCATAAGAAACCCTGCTTTATTAGATGCAAAGCAAAACAATAAAGAGTAAGGATACTAAAACATGGGTTGCCTCCCACGAAGCGCTTATTTAACGTCACTAGCTTGACGATTGTCCCTTGTTAGGGTGGATTGTAGTGCTTGATGCCTTCTCCTCTCATTATGAAAACGTCCCCATTTGATTCCTTCATGACTTCTAAATGTTCCATAGAAAGAACTTTCCTGATTGTGAACACTTGAGGGAGCTGGGAAGGAATGGTTTTGAGGCCAGGTGGAATCGGCAGATAATGACTTGATATCACTTTATCTCCCAGAGAGAAACCTTCAGTGGGAATTTTCTTGTTTCTCCATCCTCTTGGCAATTTCTTTACAATTCTTCCCTTTCTCTTGAGGATTTCTTCATTGACCCTTATGCCATGAGGATCCTTCTGATCTGTTTCTATTGATTCTTGTGGCTTTAACTCTTGCAATTCTTGTTTGCCTTCCAAGGACTGTTTCAGAATTTTAGCTGCTGGATTGTTTTCCTCCAAACACAGATGGCTATTATCATCCTTAGGCTTTTCAGGTTCTGATTCAGGCTCAGATGCAAGTTTGAAAACCTTGAATTTGAGCTGTTCATCATGTATTCTCAAAATTAGCTCTCCTTGTTCTACATCTACGAGCGCTCTAGCAGTGGCTAGAAATGGCCTTCCCAGAATGATAGGGTGTAGGTAGCTTTCCTCCATGTCTAAAATGACAAAGTCTGTGGGGAAGAAATAATTTCCCACTTTCACCAGCACATTCTCAACTACCCCTTCAGCTTGCTTCTAAGTTTTGTCAGCCAGTTGTATGATTACATCAGTGGATTTCACCTCATTCAGTTGTAGCCTCTTCATAAGAGTCAGAGGCATCACATTTATGCTAGCTCCTAGATCACAGAATCCTCTGTCAATTTTTGTTTCCCCTATGATGCAGGGGATATGAAAACTTCCTGGGTCTGTTTTCTTAGAGGCTATGTCCTTCCTGATGAGGGCACTGCATTCTTTGTTCATTATTACGATTTGTCCTCCCTTCAAAACTCTTTTCTTGCTCAGCAATTCCTTTAAATACTTGATATGTGTAGGCATCTGCTGGAGAATCTCAAGGAAGGGAATATTGATATAGAGAGACTTAAATGTCTCTAAAAACCTTGAATAGGTTTGCCCTTTTTCACCTCCTCCTAACCTCTGAGGAAATGGTGCTTTTGGTTGGTATGTTTCCAGCATGCCTTTTTGCAGTTCCTTGGCTTGCTCAGTTTCACTTTCCTGCTTAGCTTCTTCCACACCTTCCTTCAAGATTTCTGGCTCCTGTTCTGAGGGTCTAATTCCTTCTTCTTCTGAGACTTCCTTCAATATGGTGATGGCCTTGCATTCTTCCCATCTCACTCTCTTTTGTTCCCCTTTAGGATTATTTTCTGTGTCACTAGGGAACACTGCAGTTGATTTGGGGGCCTGTTGAGATAGCTCTCCTACTTGAGACTCCATCCTCTTGAGTTTTTCACCATGGTTTCTTAAGGTAGATCTCACATCATCCCTGAAGCTTTTCAACTCACTTATGTCCTGGCCCATGTTTGCCAGCATTCCTTCTATCCTGTTTAATTGATCTTGAAATTGTTGGTTCGGATTAAGTTGGGTAGGTTGATTATTTTGGCCATGATATGATGGTTGGGAGTAAGTGTTTTGTGTGGCTTGGTATGATCTTTGGTTGGAGTTTTGGTATGTGGACTTGTTATGTTGGTTTTGCTGGTTTCCCCACCCAAAGTTTGGGTGGTTTTTCCATCCTGGGTTGTAAGTGTTGGAATGTGGATCATATGATTGCCTTTGTTGGTTTCCCACATAGTTGGCCTCTTCCCAATCACCTCCTTCAGTGCTTACTTCCTCTTGATCTTGTGTGTGTATTGCAGCCACTTGCTTTGTTTCTAATTTCCTGGTGAGCTCTGCTAGTTGCTTGGCAAACACCTTGTTTTGGGCTAAAATTGTATCAACATGGCTCAGCTCCATGACTCCCTTAGTGTTGTGTCTCTCTGAAGCATAGTAGTACTCATTCTCAGCCACTGTCTCAATCACTTCAATGGCTTCTTCCACAGTCTTTTTCCTGTTCAATGAACCTCCTGATGAATGGTCTACAGCCTTCCTTGATTCATAAGAAAGTCCATCATAGAAAATATGCAATTGCACCCAGTCATGGAACATGTCTGGTGGGCATTTCCTTGTCAAATCCTTGAATCTCTCCCATGCCTCGTAGAAAGTTTCACCATCTTGTTGTCTAAACGTCTGAACCTCAGATCGAAGCCTATTGACCTTTGGTGGGGGGTAGAAACGTGCCAGAAACTTGCTTTCCACCTCATCCCAGGTTGTTAGGCTCCCCCTTGGGAATGATTCCAGCCACTTAGCTGCCTTGTCCCTAAGTGAAAATGGGAACAAGAGCAGTTTATAGGTATCTTCTTGGACTCCATTGGACTTCACAGTGTCGCAAATTCTCAGGAATTTTGTGAGATGTTGGTTTGGATCTTCATTAGCACTCCCACCAAATGAACAATGATTCTCCACAAGTGATATTAGCTGTGGTTTGAGTTCAAAATTGTTGGCCTGGATGGGTAGTTTCTGAATGCTGCTACCACAATTCCCAGAGGTTGGGTTTATGTATGAACTAAGAACCCTCCTCTCCAGAATGGCATTGTTTCCATCAGCTCTCTCATGGTTGTGAACTTCTCTATCCATGTTGAGATCTAGAGCTTCCTCAAAATTGTCCTCAGATTCTCCTTCAGATTCCTCTTCTCTCAGTACTCTCTTCCCTCTTGCTTCCCTTCTAAGTCTATGAAGGGTCCTCTCTGGTTCAGTATATGGAGGGGTTGATGTCTCTTCTCTCCTACCTGTCATACAAGAACACAGCACAGGCAACAAACAATTGAAATACTCTTGGTTAATGGAAGAGTATGGTTAGAGTAGTTGAGGAATTAATTCAAATAGTTAGTGAGTCAGTGAGTTAGTTGCTTGAATTTAAAGGCATAAAGAAAGAAAGCATGTAACAGAGTGCAGAAATTAAAATTCAACAAGTAACTTGAACTGAATTAACAAAGCAAGAAAAATGCTCAATCTAGTTAACTTCCAATTTGAGAATTGTCAATCGAAAACCAATCCCCGGCAACGGCGCCATAAACTTGATGCGCATAAACTTGTTATGCTACGATTTAGGAAATTGCACGATCGGCAAAATTCCTTCCGGCAAGTGCACCGGTTATCGTCAAGTAAAAACTCACAATAGAGTGAGGTCGAATCCCACAAGGATTGGTTGAGTGAGCAATTCCGATTAGAAGTATGTTCTAGTTGAGCGGAATCAAGATTTAGATGAGAATTGCGGAATGTAAAATTGCATGAATTAAAGAGCGAGAAGCTAAATTGCTGAAATTAAAAGGGATGGGGGTGATTGCATGAATTTAATTGCAGAATGTAAAGAGAAAGTGGTAAATCAGAAATGGGGAGTTCATTGGGTGTTAGGAGATATTGAGATCTCCGAATCAAAACAACTTTTATCCCTTCCTCAACCAATGCATTCATTGAATTTTGCTTGGCAATCTTATATGATTGGATCCCAATCCCTTGGCTCACCAATTCTCTCTAAAAACGAACAAATTCCCAATCCCTTGGTTTAAATGTTCATAAGAAGAGATGATGCTCGATCACTGATTATACCACACAGTTTCATGAACCACAATTTGGTAGGATTACATGTCACAATATCCATCCAAACCCCAATCCAATTCACTGTGAGAAAGCTTCTCTAGCATGAATCCTCCATTCCTTTCCCAAGGTTCCGAAGGATTCCAATTATGGGTAGTTTCTTTCCCAAGACAACTACCCAATGGAATTAGATCGAGAAGCTTTCTAATCAAAATTCAAGAGAAAAGATAGAAGAAGAAGATAAAACTATTATTGATTCATTGAATTACAATAGAGCTCCCTAACCCAATGAAAGGGGTTTAGTGAGTCATAGCTCTGAATTCAATTACAAAACTAAAAGAAAATGATATCCCGTTCTCTCCCGATGATCCTAACTAACTTAAATTCTATCCTATTTATACACTTTCTAAATTGAGCTTCTGTTGTGTTTCTTGGGCTTTGAGGCCTTTCCCTGATTTCCTTTTGCTTTGGGTTTATGGTCCATAATCCTGATGAGGCTGTGATCCAATTCTGTAACATTCATTGAGCAGACTTAGTGATAAACAAGTAATGACATAAAACTCAACAAATTAAAGCTCCAGACTCATCAATCCTTCAGGCCCAATCCCATAAACCATGATATTCAATTGGGTTTCATACCATAATACGTTTAAGTTAATGTTTGTGCTCAAATGCTAACTTAAACTTCAAGATATTTGGCCCAGAAACCTCTTTCAAAAAGTGGCGTTTAAGTTGAAGTTTAAGTTTCAGTTTAAGGTTAAACTGAAACTTAAACGTGGAAATGGAAGAAAGCAACCCAGGAGTGTGAAAAGTCGAACACGTTTAAGCTTCAGTTTAGGCTTAAACTGAAGCTTAAACGTGGAATTGAAGAAAGCAACCCTGGAGGAGCAATTGGGTCGAACACGTTTAAGCTTCAGTTTAAGGCTAAACTGAAGCTTAAACGTGGAAATGAAGGAAGTAACCCTGGAGGAGGAAAAATAGTCGAACACGTTTAAGCTCCAGTTTAAGGTTAAACTGGAGCTTAAACGTGGAAATGCTCCTGGTGCCTTTCTTACTTCTGGCGTTTAACCTCCAGTTTAAGGTTAAACTGGAGGTTAAACGTGGAAATGCTTCTTTGGAGAGAATTTGTGTTTCCACGTTTAAGCTCCAGTTTAAGCTTAAACTGGAACTTAAACTCCACATGTGATATTCAAGCTTCCTTTATTGATTTTGTTGCTTCCTTGCCTAGCCTCTTCTTCCCTGAAATCATCCAAACAACTGCATCAAAGTCTTGCAAAATTTCTGAGAATTCTTCCATTCATAGCATTCAAGGAATATAACTAAAAACTCATGGAATTTGCATCAAAATCTTCATGTTTGAATGATTTAAGACAAGCATGACTATTTGGCCCAAATGATTACTTAAGGCTCAAGAAAATGCATAAAACAACTAAAAATAAAAGAAAAAAGACTAGTGAAACTAGCCTAAGATGCCTTGGCATCACAACACCAAACTTAATCCTTGCTTGTCCCCAAGCAAGTTCTGAATTATTGAGAAGAAAGAATGCAACAGAAAGTAAATTCATTAGCCATATCAGTAAGTAATTGACATTGATTAATGGGGTGTTCATGCAGAAAGTTGTTGCAGCATCACTTTATTGTTTCTTAGGTAAGAATGTCACTTTTTATGTTTCCACTAAAACACTGCTATGGCCTCTTGTTATTCACATATCCTTGGCAAGTTTCTTTTCTTTGTTTTTCTTTTCCTTTGAGCTTATTTGCTCCTTGTTGCTCAGTGTCATGTGTTGCACAAGCCTTTGGCATTTTCTTTTTCTTATCAGTGCACTACACATATCCACTACAGGCATTTTAGTTCACATTTCTTCTTGAGACATTGGTGCCCAGCACCTCTTTGTGTGACTAAATGTTTTGTATTTAGGTTGCTCTTGATAATGGACTTTTGGTTGATAATCCCGGGTTAGTTAACCCAAGTTACCAAGTGTTGAAACACTCCTCAGAACCTATTCATCCAAGCATATCCTTAATACATAAACACCACAGGCATTTGTCTCAGAAGTTCAAACCATTGGTGCCTAGCTTATTTTCTCAATTTTTTTGCTTTTTGGTTGCCCTTTTTCAGTGGCTTTTTCTTCTTCTTCTTCTTTCTTTTTCATGGCCAAAGACATTTATTCATCAAGATCCATAGACAGCATCCTAATTTCCACTAAAAGTGACAGTTCTAACTTTATTTCTTAGTGAGCTGACTATTCAATCAAACATGCATACCACCATTTAATCTTATTTGATTTCTTACCAAATGGAATTGAGTTACTTTTGTTCAAACATTTCTTCTATTTTTTTTTTGAACAGAACAAACAGGGCAAGCATACATTTAAGCAAGTGAAGTTTATCCAGACACTTAGACTATCACTTATTTGGAAATTAAACAAACAGACAAACAAAAACTGCAATGACTCAAACTTAAAGCAGGGGTGCGTGCAAACTTCTAATATCAGCAATTCAAAGTACAAGCAATTAAGTGACAATACAACCTTTTAGCATCTTCTTTGTTGTTCATCATCCTTCCTAGCCTTGGTGTTCTCTTTGATGATGATGTATATTCCTTCCATGAGATTGATTGTCTTCCTGCAAAGCTATTAGAAGTTGCTTGTTCCCCAAGCACTTTGAGAATTGGTTAGCATGCATGTATGTTTGTAGGCCTCTGAACTTAGATTGGTGTGTGAACACCAAACTTAGTTCCTTGCCATATGTAGCAATTTGGATCATATGCAGAAAACCTCATGTGCTTTTATTAAGAAAATAACTATGAACTAGAAAAAGAAACTATGAACTAGAAATTAAACTATTGTTTAAGTAGTTTCCCTGATTGGTTGGAGCTAGTGACTAGTCATGCTGAGGTAGAAATGTGCTTTTAATGAAGTTTTTGGTGGAACACCAAACTTAGAATCTCACATTCACCCTTGAATTGTTTTGGTGTGCAACACCAAACTTAGCTCCTTGCAATACAGATAAATCTACTTAACTCTTTTATTGAAATAACTAGAAAAGAAAAACTACCTTTGGTTGGGTTGCCTCCCAACAAACGCTCGTTTACTGTCATTAGCTTGACATGCTGTTCCTGACTTTCTTCCTCTTCCTTCAGTTTGTTAAGAGGAATGACTTCAAGTGGATAAAGGAGCTAGTTAGTGCCCCTTGTTGTGAATGCCTCTTTCCAGCAAGCTTTCCCTTGTGATTGGCTTGAGTGAACTTGCTTGTTGGCTCAGGAGTTGGATTGTTCTTCGACCTTCTCTTCTTCATGGATATGGTCCTTTGTTTCTCGGTCACAATCCTCATTTTGGTGCTTGTTTCTACTGCCTTCACATCCTTGATCTCAGAACTTGGTTGTTGTTGGACAGTTGGAGTATCCTGTTCATCAAAAGCTTCCTGAATTTGTGGTTCAATGAACCCTTCCTCTTTGCAACTCTCTGTTTCATTGGAGTGTGATCTCCCTTGATTGACTTTCTCCCTTTCTTGTTCTTCTGATTCCTCCCTTGGGTTTGCCATGGTATCACTAGAAGAATTGTGGGTAGGGATTTGCTTTGATAGATATCCAATTTGTGCTTCTAGCTTTTGAATGGCAGCACCTTGATTTTGTAAGTTGGATATCACTTCTTCCTTAAAGCTTTTCAAATCAGCCACATCTCTGCCCATAGTTGCAAGCATTCCTTCTATCCTGGTTAACTGATCATGAAGTGATTGGTTCGGATTGGGTTGATGAGGTTGATTATCTTGGCTGTGATATGGTGGCTGGGAGTATGTGTTTTGTGTGGGCTGATAGAGTCTTTGGTTGGAGTGTTGGTAGTGGTATGACTCTTGTGTGTAGTGGAATGAGTCTTGTGGATAGTGAAATGAATTGTATGAATTTGAGAAGGAATTTTGTGCTGAGAAATGCTCAAGTGATGAAGAATTTGGATATGTAAAACTAGGAGGTGAGGTTGGATAATTCAGAGGTGATGGCTCTTGATGAATGGGGTGTGAATAAGTGAAATCTCTTTGGTTTTGATCTTCCCAGCCACAACTTGAGTAGTGATCAAATTCACCAAAACATGGACCATTTTGTGGCTCTGGGAAGTACCCCGTTTCCTGTTCCTGATACTCCCACCCACCATGAGCATAATAACATGAATCATTCTGTGGTGGTGGAGAGTTTCTCATGAATTTTGATTGACCAAAAGATGATGGATACTCCTTTCTTTTTTGCAATGTGCTCAGTCTCAAACAATACTCATCCAAAGATAGTGGAAATTCCATAGTGAGGCAATATCACAAACAGCTAGTGGTTAGTATGCTAACAAGTGAATAAGCAAAGAAAACAAATTAAAATTTGCAGAAATTAGCAGTAATAAACTGAAACAAAAACTATTAACAAAAGAAAAGAAAAATTGCTCAATCTAGTTAACTTCCAATTGGAGAATTGTCAATCGAAAACCAATCCCCGGCAACGGCGCCATAAACTTGATGCGCATAAACTTGTTATGCTACGATTTAGGAAATTGCACGATCGGCAAAATTCCTTCCGGCAAGTGCACCGGTTATCGTCAAGTAAAAACTCACAGTAGAGTGAGGTCGAATCCCACAAGGATTGGTTGAGTGAGCAATTCGGATTAGAAGTATGTTCTAGTTGAGCGGAATCAAAATTTAGATGAGAATTGCGGAATGTAAAATTGCATGAATTAAAGAGCGAGAAGCTAAATTGCTGAAATTAAAAGGGATGGGGTGATTGCATGAATTTAATTGCAGAATGTAAAGAGAAAGTGGTAGATCAGAAATGGGGAATTCATTGGGTGTTAGGAGATATTGAGATCTCCGAATCAAAACATTTTTATTCCTTCCTCAACCAATGCATTCATTGAATTTTGCTTGGCAATCTTATATGATTGGATCCCAATCCCTTGGCTCACCAATTCTCTCTAAAAACGAACAAATTCCCAATCCCTTGGTTTAAATGTTCATAAGAAGAGATGATGCTCGATCACTGATTATACCACACAGTTTCATGAACCACAATTTGGTAGGATTACATGTCACAATATCCATCCAAACCCCAATCCAATTCACTGTGAGAAAGCTTCTCTAGCATGAATCCTCCATTCCTTTCCCAAGGTTCCGAAGGATTCCAATTATAGGTAGTTTCTTTCCCAAGACAACTACCCAATGGAATTAGATCGAGAAGCTTTCTAACAAAATTCAAGAGAAAAGATTGAAGAAGAAGATAAAACTATTATTGATTCATTGAATTACAATAGAGCTCCCTAACCCAATGAAAGGGGTTTAGTGAGTCATAGCTCTGAATTCAATTACAAAACTAAAAGAAAATGATCCCCAGTTCTCTCTGTGTCCAAACTTCCCCCTCAGGGGCTGGATTCCCCCTCAATCCCCCCGTCTCAAATGCAGAAACTAAGGCCTTTAAATAGGCTCCCTAAATTACAAAATGAAAATGAAATTCAAAGCAAATTACAATCAAATGAAAATAAACTATTCTAGATGATTCTTGTGGCCTTGATTTGGTGTTGTTGATGGGCCTTGCTTGCTTGAAGGGTAGAGTGACATAATTGATCCAAAAAGGATAATGATCCATTAAACTACACTCAAACGTTGCACCCCCCTTTCTTGAGTCGTCACTTTGTTCTCTTGTCAACCTTGCCAATTTGATGCCAAATATAGACTATTATACCTCTTTGGAAAGCTATGGATGTCAGCTTTCTAACGCAACTGGAAGCACCTCATTTGGAGTTCTACAACTCGAGTTATACTCCATGGAAGGTGAAGAGGTCAGCTGGCCTGATTGCATGTTGGTACTATGCTCTTCTATGCACATTACGGGGCTGTTTTCTCCCTCAATTTTTAGTATCCACCATGCATGTTATATATGCTTGGAAAGCTCTAGATGTCTTCTTTCCAATGCATTTTTAATCACCTCATTTGGAGTTTTGTAGCTCAAGTTATTTATGTTTGAAGAAGGCATGGTCAAGCTGTTCCATATAACACGTTTAAGCTCCAGTTTAAGCTTAAACTGGAGCTTAAACGCTGGCACTCCCTGGAGGCACAAGCTCGAGCACGTTTAAGCTTCAGTTTAAGGTTAAACTGAAGCTTAAACGTGGAAATGAGAAAGCAACCCTGGAGGAGAAAAAATAGTCGAACACGTTTAAGCTCCAGTTTAAGGTTAAACTGGAGCTTAAACACCTTAAACTGGAGCTTAAACGTGGAAATGCTCCCTGGTGCATTTCTAATTCTGGCGTTTAACTTCCAGTTTAAGGTTAAACTGGAGGTTAAACGCCACTTTCAGCATTTCCTTAGCTCTCATGGTTTTGGCGTTTAAGCTCCAGTTTAAGCTTAAACTGGAACTTAAACTCCACATGTGATATTCAAGCTTCCTTTATTGATTTTGTTACTTCCTTGCCTAGCCTCTTCTTCCCTGAAATCATCCAAACAACTGCATCAAAGTCTTGCAAAATTTCATGAGAAATCTTTCATTCATAGCATTCAAGGAATATAACTAAAAACTCATGGAATTTGCATCAAAATCTTCATGTTTGAATGATTTAAGACAAGCATGACTATTTGGCCCAACTGATTACTTAAGGCTCAAGAAAATGCATAAAACAACTAAAAATAACAGAAAAATGCTAGTGAAACTAGCCTAAGATGCCTTGGCATCACAACACCAAACTTAATACTTGCTTGTCCCTAAGCAAGTCCTGAGTTACTTGAGAAGAAAGTATGAAACAGAAAGCAATTACATTGGCTATATTAGTAAGCACTTGAAGTTCATCAGAAGGGTTTTATGCAGAAAGTTGCAGCATCACTTTTTCATTCTTATCAAGTAAGATTATCACTTTTTCATTGCATCCATCAAACACTGCTATGGCCCCTTGTTATTCTTATGTCCTTGGCACTTTTCTCTTCTTTGTTTTTCTTTTCCTTAGAGCTCCTTTGCTCCTTGTTTGCTCAGTGTCATGTGTTGCACAAGCCTTTGGCATTTTCTTTTTCTTATCAGTGTACTACACATATCCACTACAGGCATTTTAGTTCACATTTCTTCTTGAGACATTGGTGCCCAGCACCTCTTTGTGTGACTAAATGTTTTGTATTTAGGTTGCTCTTGATAATGGACTTTTGGTTGATAATCCCGGGTTAGTTAACCCAAGTTACCAAGTGTTGAAACACTCCTCAGAACCTATTCATCCAAGCATATCCTTAATACATAAACACCACAGGCATTTGTCTCAGAAGTTCAAACCATTGGTGCCTAGCTTATTTTCTCAATTTTTTTTTTTGCTTTTTTTTTTTTTGGTTGCCCTTTTTCAGTGGCTTTTTCTTCTTCTTTTTCTTTCTTTTTCATGGCCAAAGACATTTATTCATCAAGATCCATAGACAGTTTTCAAATTCTACACAAAAAATGATAATTCTACACTCAATTTCCAGTGATCTGACTAAACAATCAAGCATGCATACCACCACTTAATTCTACTTGATTTGTCACTAATTGAGCCAAGTTACTTTTGTTCAAACTTTTCTTTTATTTTTGGAAACAGAACAAGCATACATTTAAGCAAGTGAAGTTTATCCAGACACTTAGACTATCACTTATTTGGAAATTAAACAAACAGACAAACAAAAACTGCAATGACTCAAACTTAAAGCAGGGGTGCATGCAAACTTCCAATATCAGCAATTCAAAGTACAAGCAATTAAGTGACAATACAACCTTTTAGCATCTTCTTTGTTGTTCATCATCCTTCCTAGCCTTGGTGTTCTCTTTGATGATGATGTATATTCCTTCCATGAGATTGATTGTCTTCCTGCAAAGCTATTAGAAGTTGCTTGTTCCCCAAGCACTTTGAGAATTAGTTAGCATGCATGTATGTTTGTAGGCCTCTGAACTTAGATTGGTGTGTGAACACCAAACTTAGTTCCTTGCCATATGTAGCAATTTGGATCATATGCAGAAAACCTCATGTGCTTTTATTAAGAAAATAACTATGAACTAGAAATTAAACTATTGTTTAAGTAGTTTCCCTGATTGGTTGGAGCTAGTGACTAGTCATGCTGAGGTAGAAATGTGCTTTTAATGAAGTTTTTGGTAGAACACCAAACTTTGAATCTCACATTCACCCTTGAATTGTTTTGGTGTGCAACACCAAACTTAGCTCCTTGCAATACAGATAAATCTACTTAACTCTTTTATTGAAATAACTACAAAAGAAAAACTACCTTTGGTTGGGTTGCCTCCCAACAAACGCTCGTTTACTGTCATTAGCTTGACATGCTGTTCCTGACTTTCTTCCTCTTCCTCCAGTTTGTTAAGAGGAATGACTTCAAGTGGATAAAGAGCTAGTTAGTGCCCCTTGTTGTGAATGCCTCTTTCCAGCAAGCTTTCCCTTGTGATTGGCTTGAGTGAACTTGCTTGTTGGCTCAGGAGTTGGATTGTTCTTCGACCTTCTCTTCTTCATGGATATGGTCCTTTGTTTCTCGGTCACAATCCTCATTTTGGTGCTTGTTTCTACTGCCTTCACATCCTTGATCTCAGAACTTGGTTGTTGTTGGACAGTTGGAGTATCCTGTTCATCAAAAGCTTCCTGAATTTGTGGTTCAATGAACCCTTCCTCTTTGCAACTCTCTGTTTCATTGGAGTGTGATCTCCCTTGATTGACTTTCTCCCTTTCTTGTTCTTCTGATTCCTCCCTTGGGTTTGCCATGGTATCACTAGAAGAATTGTGGGTAGGGATTTGCTTTGATAGATATCCAATTTGTGCTTCTAGCTTTTGAATGGCAGCACCTTGATTTTGTAAGTTGGATATCACTTCTTCCTTAAAGCTTTTCAAATCAGCCACATCTCTGCCCATAGTTGCAAGCATTCCTTCTATCCTGGTTAACTGATCATGAAGTGATTGGTTCGGATTGGGTTGATGAGGTTGATTATCTTGGCTGTGATATGGTGGCTGGGAGTATGTGTTTTGTGTGGGCTGATAGAGTCTTTGGTTGGAGTGTTGGTAGTGGTATGACTCTTGTGTGTAGTGGAATGAGTCTTGTGGATAGTGAAATGAATTGTATGAATTTGAGAAGGAATTTTGTGCTGAGAAATGCTCAAGTGATGAAGAATTTGGATATGTAAAACTAGGAGGTGAGGTTGGATAATTCAGAGGTGATGGCTCTTGATGAATGGGGTGTGAATAAGTGAAATCTCTTTGGTTTTGATCTTCCCAGCCACAACTTGAGTAGTGATCAAATTCACCAAAACATGGACCATTTTGTGGCTCTGGGAAGTACCCCGTTTCCTGTTCCTGATACTCCCACCCACCATGAGCATAATAACATGAATCATTCTGTGGTGGTGGAGAGTTTCTCATGAATTTTGATTGACCAAAAGATGATGGATACTCCTTTCTTTTTTGCAATGTGCTCAGTCTCAAACAATACTCATCCAAAGATAGTGGAAATTCCATAGTGAGGCAATATCACAAACAGCTAGTGGTTAGTATGCTAACAAGTGAATAAGCAAAGAAAACAAATTAAAATTTGCAGAAATTAGCAGTAATAAACTGAAACAAAAACTATTAACAAAAGAAAAGAAAAATTGCTCAATCTAGTAAACTTCCAATTGGAGAATTGTCAATCGAAAACCAATCCCCGGCAACGGCGCCATAAACTTGATGCGCATAAACTTGTTATGCTACGATTTAGGAAATTGCACGATCGGCAAAATTCCTTCCGGCAAGTGCACCGGTTATCGTCAAGTAAAAACTCACAGTAGAGTGAGGTCGAATCCCACAAGGATTGGTTGAGTGAGCAATTCGGATTAGAAGTATGTTCTAGTTGAGCGGAATCAAAATTTAGATGAGAATTGCGGAATGTAAAATTGCATGAATTAAAGAGCGAGAAGCTAAATTGCTGAAATTAAAAGGGATGGGGTGATTGCATGAATTTAATTGCAGAATGTAAAGAGAAAGTGGTAGATCAGAAATGGGGAATTCATTGGGTGTTAGGAGATATTGAGATCTCCGAATCAAAACATTTTTATTCCTTCCTCAACCAATGCATTCATTGAATTTTGCTTGGCAATCTTATATGATTGGATCCCAATCCCTTGGCTCACCAATTCTCTCTAAAAACGAACAAATTCCCAATCCCTTGGTTTAAATGTTCATAAGAAGAGATGATGCTCGATCACTGATTATACCACACAGTTTCATGAACCACAATTTGGTAGGATTACATGTCACAATATCCATCCAAACCCCAATCCAATTCACTGTGAGAAAGCTTCTCTAGCATGAATCCTCCATTCCTTTCCCAAGGTTCCGAAGGATTCCAATTATGGGTAGTTTCTTTCCCAAGACAACTACCCAATGGAATTAGATCGAGAAGCTTTCTAACAAAATTCAAGAGAAAAGATTGAAGAAGAAGATAAAACTATTATTGATTCATTGAATTACAATAGAGCTCCCTAACCCAATGAAAGGGGTTTAGTGAGTCATAGCTCTGAATTCAATTACAAAACTAAAAGAAAATGATCCCCAGTTCTCTCTGTGTCCAAACTTCCCCCTCAGGGGCTGGATTCCCCCTCAATCCCCCGTCTCAAATGCAGAAACTAAGGCCTTTAAATAGGCTCCCTAAATTACAAAATGAAAATGAAATTCAAAGCAAATTACAATCAAATGAAAATAAACTATTCTAGATGATTCTTGTGGCCTTGATTTGGTGTTGTTGATGGGCCTTGCTTGCTTGAAGAGTAGAGTGACATAATTGATCCAAAAAGGATAATGATCCATTAAACTACACTCAAACGTTGCACCCCCCTTTCTTGAGTCGTCACTTTGTTCTCTTGTCAACCTTGCCAATTTGATGCCAAATATAGACTATTATACCTCGTTGGAAAGCTATGGATGTCAGCTTTCTAACGCAACTGGAAGCACCTCATTTGGAGTTCTACAACTCGAGTTATACTCCATGGAAGGTGAAGAGGTCAGCTGGCCTGATTGCATGTTGGTACTATGCTCTTCTATGCACATTACGGGGCTGTTTTCTCCCTCAATTTTTAGTATCCACCATGCATGCCATATATGCTTGGAAAGCTCTAGATGTCTTCTTTCCAATGCATTTTGAATCACCTAATTTGGAGTTTTGTAGCTCAAGTTATTTATGTTTGAAGAAGGCATGGTCAAGCTGTTCCATATAACACGTTTAAGCTCCAGTTTAAGCTTAAACTGGAGCTTAAACGCTGGCACTCCCTGGAGGCACAAGCTCGAGCACGTTTAAGCTTCAGTTTAAGGTTAAACTGAAGCTTAAACATGGAAATGAGAAAGCAACCCTGGAGGAGAAAAAATAGTCGAACACGTTTAAGCTCCAGTTTAAGGTTAAACTGGAGCTTAAACGTGGAAATGCTCCCTGGTGCATTTCTAATTCTGGCGTTTAACTTCCAGTTTAAGGTTAAACTGGAGGTTAAACGCCACTTTCAGCATTTCCTTAACTCTCATGGTTTTGGCGTTTAAGCTCCAGTTTAAGCTTAAACTGGAACTTAAACTCCACATGTGATATTCAAGCTTCCTTTATTGATTTTGTTGCTTCCTTGCCTAGCCTCTTCTTCCCTGAAATCATCCAAACAACTGCATCAAAGTCTTGCAAAATTTCATGAGAAATCTTTCATTCATAGCATTCAAGGAATATAACTAAAAACTCATGGAATTTGCATCAAAATCTTCATGTTTGAATGATTTAAGACAAGCATGACTATTTGGCCCAACTGATTACTTAAGGCTCAAGAAAATGCATAAAACAACTAAAAATAACAGAAAAATGCTAGTGAAACTAGCCTAAGATGCCTTGGCATCAGGATCCTGTGGGGTCCACAGATCCTGAGTGGATCCTGTGGGGTCCACAGATCCTGAGGTGTTCAAGGAATTACATCCCTGCACCCATTAGGAATGTAAAAATGCCTTTGTATCCAACTCTGGGCGTTCAGCGCCAGGTTGGTGGCCATTTTGGGCGTTCAACGCCCATTTGTGTGCCATTTCTGGCGTTGAACGCCAGAACCATGCCTGTTCTGGCGTTCAGCGCCCAGAAGCTGCCCATTTTGGGCGTTCAGCGCCAGAACCATGCTCTGTTCTGGCGCTGAACGCCAGACAGATGCTCCTCCAGGGTGTGATTTTTCTTCTGCTGTTTTAGATTTCGTTTTCAATTTTTTTATTTATTTTGTGACTCCACATGATCATGACCCTAAGAAAATATGAAAAACAATGAAAATAAGAATTAGATAAACATTGGGTTGCCTCCCAACAAGCGCTTCTTTAATGTCAATAGCTTGACAGTGGGCTCTCATGGAGCCTCACAGATGTGCAGAGCTTTGTTGAAACTCTCCAACACCAAACTTAGAGTTTGGATATGGGAGTTCAACACCAAACTTAGAGTTTGGTTGTGGCCTCCCAACACCAAACTTAGAGTTTGACTGTGGGGGCTCTGGTTGACTCTGCTTGGAGAGAAGCTTTTCCTGCTTCCTCTCCATGGTTGTAGAGGGAGATCCTTGAGTTTTGAATACAAGGGAGTTCTCATTCCATTGAAGGACTATTTCACCTCTGTCAACATCAATCAAAGCTCTTGCTGTGGCCAGGAAAGGTCTTCCTAGGATGATGGATTCATCCTCTTCCTTTCCAGTGTCCAGGACTATGAAATTAGTAGGTATGTAAAGGCCCTCAACCTTTACTAATACATCTTCTACTTGTCCATAAGCCTGTCTTCTTGAGCTGTCTGCCATCTCTAGTGAGATTTTAGCAGCTTGCACCCCATAGATTCCCAATTTCTCTATTACAGAGAGGGGCATGAGGTTTATTCCTGAACCAAGGTCACACAGAGCCTTAAAGATCATGGTGCCTATGGTACAGGGTATTATGAACTTTCCAGGATCCTGTCTCTTCTGAGGCAATGTCAGTTGATCCAGATCACTTAGTTCATTGATGAACAAGGGAGGTTCAACTTCCCAAGCATCAATGCCAAATAATTTGGCATTCAGCTTCATGATTGCACCAAGAAACTTGGCAGTTTGCTCTTCAGTAACATCCTCATTCTCTTCAGAAGAAGAATATTCATCAGAGCTCATGAAGGGCATAAGGAGGTCCAATGGAATCTCTATGGTCTCTAGATGAGCCTCAGAGTCCTTTGGTTTCCCAAAGGGAAGCTCCTTATTGATCACTGGACGTCCCAGGAGGTCTTCCTCCTTGGGATTCACGTCCTCTCCTCTCCTCACAGGTTCGGCCATGGCACTTATGTCAATGGCCTTGCACTCTCCTTTTGGATTCTCTTCTGTATTGCTTGGGAGAGTACTAGGAGGGATTTCAGTGATCCTTTTACTCAGCTGGCCCACTTGTGCTTCCAAATTTCTAATGGAAGACCTTGTTTCATTCATGAAACTTACAGTGGCCTTAGATAGATCAGAGACTAGATTTGCTAAATTAGAAGCATTTTGTTCAGAGTTCTCTGTCTGTTGCTGAGTTGATGATGGAAAAGGCTTGCTATTGCTAAACCTGTTTCTTCCACCATTATTAAAGCCTTGTTGAGGCTTTTGATCCTTCCTTGAGAAATTTGGATGATTTCTCCATGTTGAGTTATAGGTGTTTCCATAAGGTTCACCTAAGTAATTTACCTCTGCTATTGCAGGGTTCTCAGGATCATAAGCTTCTTCTTCAGGAGAAGCCTCTTGAGTACTATTGGATGCAGCTTGCATTCCATGCAGACTCTGAGAGATCATATTGACTTGCTGAGTCAATATTTTATTCTGAGCCAATATGGCATTCAGAGTATCAACCTCAAGAACTCCCTTCTTCATAGGCGTCCCATTATTCACAGGATTTCTTTCAGAAGTGTACATGAACTGGTTATTAGCAACCATGTCAATGAGTTCTTGAGCTTCTGCAGGCATTTTCTTTAGGTGAATGGATCCACCTGCAGAAGTGTCCAGTGACATCTTTGATAGCTCAGATAAACCATCATAGAATATATCCAGGATGGTCCATTCTGAAAGCATGTCAGAAGGACACTTTTTGGTCAACTGTTTGTATCTTTCCCAAGCTTCATAGAGAGATTCACCTTCTTTCTGTCTGAAGGTTTGAACATCAGCTCTAAGCTTGCTCAGCTTTTGAGGAGGAAAGTACTTGGCTAAGAAAGCCGTGACCAGCTTATCCCAAGAGTTCAGGCTGTCTTTGGGTTGAGAATCCAACCATAATCTAGCTCTGTCTCTTACAGCAAAAGGGAAAAGCATGAGCCTGTAGACTTCAGGATCTACTCCATTAGTCTTTACAGTATCACATATCTGCAAGAATTCAGTTAAGAACTGAAAAGGATCTTCAGATGGAAGTCCATGAAACTTGCAGTTCTGCTGCATCAGAGAAACTAATTGAGGTTTCAGCTCAAAGTTGTTTGCTCCAATGGCAGGAATGGAGATGCTTCTTCCATGTAAATTGGAATTAGGTGCAGTAAAGTCACCAAGCATCTTCCTTACATTATTATTATTTTCGGCTGCCATCTCCTCTGCCTGTTCGAAAATTTCTGAAAGGTTATCTCTAGATTGTTGTATTTTAGCTTCTCTTAATTTTCTCTTCAGAGTCCTTTCAGGTTCTGGATCTGCTTCCACAAGAATGCTCTTATCCTTGCTCCTGCTCATATGACAAGGAAGAATGGACAGAAAAATAATAATAATAATAGAGATCCTTTATACCACAGTATAGGGATCCCTTTGTGAGTGGAAGAAAAGAGGGGGAGACAAAGCACGCGATGTAAAAGAAGAAATGCAACTGTACGAATGGAAGAGATGTGAGATGAGATGTTAGGATATGAATGAATAAATAGAATGAGATGGGGGAGGAATAATTTTCGAAAATTATTTTGAAAAAGGGTTAGTGATTTTTGAAAATTGGTTTTTTGAAAATTGTTAGTATTTTTTTCGAAAATTTTTTTTTAAATAAAAATAAAAATAAAAATAATTAGTAAATAAAAAAGAAATTTTTGAAAAAGGGGGAGGTATTTTCGAAAATTAGAAAGGGAGAATTAGTTAGGTGGTTTTGAAAAAGTTAAGAAATAAACAAAAAGTTAGTTAGTTAGTTGAAACAAATTTTGAAAACCAATTTTGAGAAGATAAGTAGTTAGGAGGTTAGGAAAGATATTTTGAAAAGATATTTGAAAAAGATAAGATGAGAAGATATTTTTGAAAAGATATGATAGAAATTAGTTTTGAAAAAGATTTGATTTTTAAAATCACAATTAATGACTTGATTCATAAGAAATCACAAGATATGATTCTAGAACTTAAAGTTTGAATCTTTCTTAACAAGCAAGTAACAAACTTCAAATTTTTGAATCAAAACATTAATTGATTATGTTATTTTCGAAAATATAAAATAAGAAAAAGATTTTTGAAAAATATTTTTGGAATTTTCGAAAATAACTAAGAATTTTGAAAATTTCCGACATGATCGAGAACCGACAGATGATTAGCCGTGCGGTGACAGCGCATTTGGAACATTTTCACTGAGAGGATGGAAAGTAGCCATTGACAACGATGATGCCCAACATAGAGCTTGCCATGGAAGGGGCTTTGCGTGCATGAAGAAGAAGATAGTAGGAAAGCAGAGATTCAAAAGACAAAGCATCTCCAAAACCTCAACCTATTCTTCATTACTGCATAACAAGTATTTATTTCATGTTCTTTTACTTTTTACAATTAAATCTGAGAATTATTGATATCCTGACTAAGAGTTACAAGATAACCATAGCTTGCTTCAAGCCGACAATCTCCGTGGGATCGACCCTTACTCACGTAAGGTATTACTTGGACGACCCAGTGCACTTGTTGGTTAGTTGTGCGGAATTGCAACAGTGTGATTGTGATTTCGTGCACCATAGCCTCAAGGAATTGATCACTCTTCTTGGCAACAACCTCCAGTTACGTATATGTATAATTCCCATCCTAATACATGTCAATTCAATGGCTATGGTGACTCTTTTTGTGACAATCAATTACCTCCATCATATGCCTATGAATCTTATCCTCAACATGAACCTCAACCATACTCACAAGATTTTCTTTACCAAACACCTTCATATGACCCTTATCCATCATATAACCAATCACTCCTACATCATCCTTATGACCATTATGAGCAAGAACCTTTAGAACTACCACAATCCCATCATGATTACTACCGACAACCACCTTGACACACACCATCTCCATATCCTTACCAAGAAGAACCACCTTCCTACTAAGAACCCTTTCTCCAAGGTGATGAACCCTCTTATCCACCCCAAGCCCCAATGGATGATTCTCTCACTTTGCTACTTCAAGGACAAGCGGATATGTAAAGGAACACACTAGAGTTTGTAACTAACCTGACCAAGGTAGTGCATACTTTTGCCTACCAATGCTTGAACACTCAAGGTGCTTCCGTAGCCACATGTGAAGGATCAAAAGAAGAGCAAAGCATACAGAAGAGATTGGAAAATCCAGTGGAGAAGGGGGAGCTGGGTTTTGTATTGGAACAATTGGAGAAACCTATGATTGTCGAAGAAAAAGAAGAAGTGGTTGAAGATTTGGGAGATGCGAAACCACCATGGGAGTCTCAACAACCTCCCATGCGTATCAAGATTGAAGAACATGAGGAGGTTGATCAAGAGATGGATTCAATCATCAATGAATTTTTATCTAAAATTGAATCCTCTCCCATGGAATATGGAATTGAAGCTATGGAAGACAACTCAATGCCAAATGATATTGGTGACCTCGTTGAAGACTCCTCCATTGGATGTGAAGTTGATATTGAAGTAGATTTCACACAACCTCTAAAGTTTGATTTGATTAAGGATGATGAGGATTTGGAATAAGTTGACAAGCAAGAAGAAATTGAAAGAAGTTGTCAAGAGGTGGAAACAACCAACGAAGAGCATAAGGGAATAGTGCTTGAAGAACCATTGAAGATGCCCCTTCCTAAGTCACCATCCAACACAACATTCAAGTGGGTGAAATTCTTACCCTTAAGCTTCACTTTCTCACTTGAATACGGCTTGATTGAAATGGATGGGCAACTTAGAGCTCTTTATGGAGTTAATGGTAAGAGGGAGTTGTGTAGGGGTTGGAAGTTTGGCATTAGGCTCATTAAGGTCGAAGCTTCAAGGTGTAAGCACCATGATTGGATGAATGCAAATTTGTGTGGGTCTAAGAAGAAGGTCTGGTATGCTAAGGAGAATTCTACGTGTCAACCACCCGGATGGATGAACTATGGCAATCAACTTGAGGACGGGTGCGAAAATAAGATATGGGATCCCTGATCGCACTTTGAAGTCCAACTTTGGGAACTCCTATCTTGCGTAGAACTTCACCCAAGCTTGATGAAGATGGTTGGAATTTCTGTCAACCATTTGAGGAGCAAGGATCCTTGAAGATTCAAAGATGAGTACAAACACAAGCCACCTTGATGAGGAGTCTCCCAAATGTCCAACTTTAGGGACTTAAACTCAAAGTACTAGGTAGGAGACACCCTACCATGGTAAACTCTTTCCATTCTCTCATAGATTTGGCTAATAAGTGATTTGAGTTACCATTGTAGGTAGTTTTCCTCTTCAAATAATCTTAATTTAATGCTTTGGTTATTAGTTGCTTGAAGTGAAAGTTATGTTTGTTTTGCATTTGACATTTATCAAAAACCATAATTTGGCATTTTAGTTGGTTTTGAGTTGTAGACAGTGTTAGGAAGAGTTTAAGCTATTTTTGTATTTCAAAAAAAAAGGGGGGGGAGGGCAGGCACGCGTACGCGTACACATCGATAGGTGGGCGAAGATCCATACATCTGACCCGAGAGTTATGCGAACATGGTGCAAACACTGGGTGTGTGGCACAAGCTTCCATCCACGTATAAGCGTAGATGCGTTAACACAGCACCCATACTTTTACCCGAGAGTTGCGCGAATGTGGTGCAAATACTGTGCTTCTAGTGCAAGTCTCATTCCATAAGCACGCATACAGCACGCGTACGCGTCGACGCGCACTCTCTCCATCCACGCCTAAGTGTACATGACGCTTACGCGTCCATTATCTTTCCACCCACCCACGCGCACGCGTATAGGACGCGTACGCGTGGATTCAAAATCATAACCCCCAAGGACGCGGAAACCCTAGCCATTAGCGTCCAACACTCACCCAATGTTCAGTTCTCTCTTCGTCTCCCCATCCTCCATTCCCCTCATAACCACCGCTCCCAAAGTTGCAGACCCCATCGCCACCATCGCTGTCGGCTACTCTTCCGGCAACTAACCGCCGCCATCCCCCCTTCTTTTCCCCCTCCCTTCTCTTCCTCGCCCCCTCTTTCCTTCTTCGCTCGTTTTCTCTTCCCTGTCACCTAGCTCTGCCACGGCCTCAATTCCCGCCGATCTACCTCCTTTCAACCACCACCAGTCATCACTACCAATACCTTTTCTTCCTTTTTCTCCCTTTCTCATCACTGCATTTCTTCCCTTTCTTCTCTGTGCTACTCTCTACTCACCCTGCTCTCTGACACTCTCTCTGCACCACCGTAAGTCGTCGAGTCGCCGCCATCTGGGCAGCCCTGTACTTTCTCCTCCCTTCCCTTCCATTTTTCGGTTGCCTCCTCTGCTCTCCCTTCAGGTTCCCCTGCCTCACCACTGCTCTGTTTGCTGTCTTTTTAATTAATTGTGTTTGTTAATGTTAGTTAGATTAGTTGATCAATTCTGTTTGTTAGGTTAGATAGAAATGTATGTGGTTAGGTAGCTAGGTTGTGCTTAGAGGATTCTAAGCCTGATAAATGCTCCATTCTTGATTATCCGATACAGATGAATGTAATTTGCTTTGCTAAATGATGTTGGTATGATGTTCTGTGCATTCTTGTTACTGCTGTGCTAATTTCTGTTTCACGTGCTTTGTTTCACTGCTGCCTTGCTGATATCAATTGTGCCTCCTACTTGTATATGCAATCCTAGCTTATAGGCTTGTTTAGTGCATTTTGGATTCATATGCTCTGTTTTTACTGCTGATTTCTATCTGGGAACATCCAATTTACTGCCGGAATGCTACCAAAATTTCTTGTATTGTTCTTAAACTTGCACCCTAGGAATTGACCTTGACACCTTTGAGTTTGAGATTTACTCGATTTACACCAGGTTCCATTCATAGGTTACTTTGGTCGGCATTTCCATTTTTGTTTGGGTCCCCATTAATACGTATTAGAAAAAGTCAGTTCAAGGAGTTATTTGTCGAATTTCTGTGTCAAACATTTCACATTTAAATTTGAACCTAGTGACCTTGTGCATTGTTGATGCCTTGCTTCCCAATGTATGCTTTTATGCAAATTCATATTTCATCATCAATGACTTGCATCACACTCATGATTGTGATCATGCTTGTTCTTTATATACCTCTTGAGCTTCTTGTGGTGAAGTCCAATAATTGTCATGCCATTGATTTCTAACCTAGTTTTCTAACTTCTAACTTTGTTAACTCTCTAATTCTTTTTTCTTAGTTTTCACATTAACTCTTCTATATTCTTTGAGGCATGAAGACTATTGTGGCTTAACAAACAAGCATTCTGTTATTGTTGCATGATTTCTTGGATTGCATTTTGAATTGAATTCTACATTTTGTTTGCTTGCATTCCAAGTCTTCATCTTTGTGACTCACGTCATGATTACATGTCAATCTTCTTATTTTCTGTATGTGCTCACTTCCTTGCTTTCTATTCCTCTACTTGGCTTAATTGTTTATATCCTGTCATATCTATTTTCAGGATGTCTGATAGAGGGAAAGCAAAGGTTACTGTTTATATCCTGGGTCGAGCTACCCGACCCAGGATGTTTAGCGACAAAGCGACCGACCTCAACAGATCCGACTATCCGACTTCTTCTCAAAGAACTCGGCCAAACTGCCAGGAAAGCCCAGTAAAGAGCCCAAATAGAGGAACACGACCCAAATCCAAAGGCAGTCCAAGCCTATAGAGATAAAGGCGGTTCCCTTGAAAATAAGCTGACCTCACCCAAAGATAAGATAAGATAAGATAAAGATAACTAACTTATCTTATCTAAAAAGGTCAGCCCACGCTATTTTAAATACACTGGAGCACCCAGGTATAAGTCATACTCAGATTCTACTAAAAACCTGCTTAATACCCTTGCTAACTTAAGCATCAGAGTCCCGTGTAGGTACCCCCACCCTCCGGTGACGAAGGATCAGCAGCATAGCCAGTCCACAAGTCGTATACAACAGCTCTGGCCGCCACTCACCAGCCAGACACGTCATCTCCGACCAGTATAGAAGATCTCGTCCGAGATCGACCTACAGTTTCAGGTAACCCTCGGAACATTGGCGCCGTTGCCGGGGAACTTGGAAGTCATCCCATCACCATGGCGAACGACCATAACAACGACCACGATTCAGATCTAGAGGATAGAACACCGCACAAAAATGCGGGCAATACACTGAAAGATACCTCGGAATCTAACGGGGACAAAAACTCATCAAATCCGGGAGTGATAGAAGTGCTTCAAGATTATTTAAAGCAACTTGAAAAAGAAAACCAGCATCAACGAGAAGTTGGGAAAGATCTACCAAAGGAGGTAAGGTGACACTGAGAATTAGAAGACAAACTTCTAAAACTTGAAACTGATCTCAAAGCCAAAGCTACTCGATCCACTCCTGAGGACAACTCTCGCAAGGATCAAGATCCATTCACTAGGGAGATCATGAGGACCAAAATCCCTAAAGACTTCAAACTTCTAAATATGGCTTTGTACGATGGCACTACAGATTTCAACCATTACCTCAGCAATTTCAGAAGTAGAATGTACCTCACTGACGCCTCAGATGCAGTTCGCTGCAAAGCTTTCCCAACAACTATCACAAAGACAGCAATTAGATGGTTCGACAACCTACCTCCGAAGTCCATCTCAAGCTTTGACGACTTAGCCAAAAAGTTCCTGGCCAGATTCTCCATCCAAAAAGATAAGGCTAAGCACACCCCCAGTCTATTAGGAATCAAGCAAGGAGATCGGGAAAGTCTTCGTAACTACATGGAAATATTCAACAAAACATGCCTAGACATACAAAGCCTACCGACAGAGGCTGCCATCATGGGCCTCATTAATGGCCTACGAGAGGGACCTTTTAGCCAATCTATATCAAAGAAGTATCCCACATCTCTCGATGAAGAGCAAGAACGAGCGGAGAAATATATCAACATGGAAGAAAATTCTCGACTAGGAGAAACCTCAAAATCTGGATTCACCTACCGAGAAAAAGATAAAGAGTCCAAAAAGAAGGAAGATCGACAAGGGGAAAAATTAAAAAATATCATAATTACACCCCTCTTCAGGTGTCCCTTGTGGATGTTTACAAAGAAGTCTGCCACACAGAAAAAATACCCCCAGCTCGACCACTCAAAGGCAAAAGGGGAAGAGGAAACCGGAATGAATATTGTGAATACCATCGAGTCCGTGGGCACTCCACCAACGAATGCTTTGAATTAAAAAATGTCATAGAAAAATTAGTGAGAGAAGGAAAACTAGATCGGTATCTGGCCACCTGGGACGATGAGCAAAGAAAAAGGAGAAGGGACGAGGAGGTTGGACGAACCGAGCGATCACCTCGTACACCAGAAAGACATGTGCATATGATACACGGAGGGTTTGCAGGAGGAGGAATCTCCAAATCATCTCGTAAAAGATATCTCAAAGAAGTATATCACGTCGAAGGAAAGGAAGAAGCACCCGACATCCCTACAATTATGTTTACCAAAGAAGATGCATCCGGTATCATCTCAAGACACGACGGTCCCATGGTTATCACCATTATACTGGCAAATGCAAATCTCCACCGCACACTGATAGACCAAGGGAGCTCCGCCGACATCTTATTCAAAACTGCCTTCGACAAGCTCGGCCTGGAAGATAAAGAACTTAGAGCATATCCAAACAGCCTGTTCAGAATGGGAGACACTCCAGTGCAACCACTGGGATATGTCCCACTACACACAACCTTCGGAAAAGGAAACCAATCCAGAACACTCAAAATAGACTACATCGTGGTCGATGTGAGTTCAGCCTACAATGCCCTAATAGGTCGGACAACATTAAATCAACTCGGCGCAATAGTCTCAACTCCACATCTATGCATGAAATTCCCAACTGCAGAAGGGATAGCTACGATAAAAGCAGATCAGAAGATGGAATGCCGCTGTTATAACGAAAGTCTAAACCTCAAAATCAAAGGAGAAGAATTCCACACAATTGAGCTTGGTGGAGTTCAGAGGCGAGAAGAACTCCGTCCACAACCTGAAGGCGAAGTAGAGAAAGTCCAGATCGGAGACGTCCCGGACAAAACAACCAATATTGGCACGATTCTAAAAGGAGACATAAAAGAATCACTCTTATAGTTCTTACGAGAAAACGCCGACCTCTTTGCGTGGAAGGCTGCAGACATGCCAGGCATAGACCCCGAGTTAATGTGTCATAAGCTAGCAGTCTACCCTGGATCTGGGCCAGTACAACAGAGGCATAGAAAACTCGGACCCGAACGATCCCAAGCTGTGGAAGAGTAGGTACAAGCTCTACTGGAGGCAGGATTCATAAGAGAAGTCAAGTACCCACTATGGCTAGCTAATGTCGTCTTGGTGAAAAAATCAAACGGGAAGTGGCGAATGTGCACCGACTATACTGATCTCAACAAAGCCTGCCCAAAAGACCCTTATCCACTCCCAAGTATCGACGCTCTGGTAGATGCCTCCTCCGGATATAAATACCTCTCGTTTATGGATGCATATTCCGGATACAATCAAATCCCAATGTACCCACCCGATCTAGAAAAAACCTCGTTTTAACACCAAAAGCAAACTACTGCTACATTGTGATGCCCTTTGGTCTCAAAAATGCGGGAGCTACTTATTAAAGGCTAATGAATAAAGTTTTCTCAGATCATATCGGAAAAGTCATGGAAGTCTATGTGGACGACATGTTGATAAAGACACAAAGTGAAGAGACATTATTGTCCAACCAAGTCCAAGTGTTCGACACTATAAGGAAGCATGACATGCGACTCAATCCTGCAAAATGCACCTTTACAGTAGAAGCCGGCAAGTTCTTAGGTTTTATGCTCACACAAAGAGGAATTGATGCAAATCCGGATAAATGCTAGCCCATACTTAACATGAAGAGCCCAACTTGTGTCAAAGAGGTACAACAACTCAACGGGAGATTGGCAGCCCTGTCTAGATTCTTAGCGGGATCAGCAATAAGATCTCTTCCCTTCTATGCTACTCTAAGGAAAGGAAAGAGGTTCGAATGGACAATGGAGTGCGAACAAGCCTTCCAAGATTTCAAAAGATTCCTAGGGCAGCCACCTATCCTATCTCGGCCACGAGAAGGAGAATCACTCATATTATACCTCGCGGTAGGGAGTCAGGCAGTAGCCTCAGCACTAGCCTCAACACTAGGTCGAGAAGACGACAGTGGGCAACAACCCATATACTTCATCAGTAAATCATTACAAGGATCCGAGCTAAACTACCAAAAAATAGAAAAATTGCCTATGCTCTCATACTAACATCTCGACGACTTCACCCGTACTTCCAAGCTCATACCATTAAGGTTCGAACCAACCAGCCCATAAAAGGGATATTGCAGAAAACAGATCTAGCGGGCAGAATCTTACAATGGGCAGTCGAGTTGTCCGAGTTCGACCTTCAATACGAAGCTTGGACAGCCATCAAATCACAATACTTAGCCGACTTCATTGCAGAATTTACAGACACCCGGGAAACCCCCACGGAATGGAATCTCTACGTGGACAGTTTCTCGAATAAGACTGAAAGCGGCGCAGGTGTGATAATTGAAAGTAATCAAGGAACCCAAATTGAACTCTCTCTCAAATTCGGGTTCCCTTCCTCAAACAACCAGGCGGAATATGAGGCACTACTAGCTGGTTTAAAGCTGGCTAAAGAGGTCAGAGCTCAAAGACTCATTATCTTTAGCGACTCACAGATGATCACTTCACAAATAACGGGGAGCTACCAAGCCAAGGATCCCACTATGAAAAAGTACTTGGGTAAAACCAGGGAATAGCTCGGACAACTCCGGGAATATGAGATCCACCACATACCCCGCGAATAAAATGCCCGAGCTGACGCACTCTCAAAACTAGCCAGCACCAAACCAGGAGGCAACAATAGAAGCCTCATCTAGGAAATAATACAGAACCCGTCAATCTCAAAAGAGGAAAAAGTCCTAGCCATAACAGGTCTAGATCAAGGATGGATAACTCCTATAATTAACTACCTCAAAACAAAAACACTTCCTACAGACGAGAAGGAGGCAAAAAGGTTAAAACGGGAGGCACAATACTACACTATTATAAATAATACTCTATACAAAAGAGGAATTTCAATACCATTGTTAAAATGTGTACCGACTTCCAACACGAGAGAAGTTCTAGAAGAAATACACGGTGGCATCTGTGGCAATCATCTCGGAACACAAGCGCTCACCAAAAAAGTACTTCGGGAAGGATTTTATTAGCCAACTCTACAAAAGGAGGCCACAGAGTTCGTAAAGACTTGTCCACCATGTAAAAAACATGCCAACTTTCACATCGCCCCGCCCGAGGAGCTCATCAGCGTAACCTCACCTTGGCCATTTGCAAAATGGGGACTCGACCTTCTCGGACCCTTTCCTCAGGGATCGGGACAAGTTAAATTCCTCATAGTAGGGGTAGACTATTTCACAAAGTGGATCGAGGCAGAACCCCTAGCTAACGCCACTGCTCAAAGAAGTCGAAAATTCCTATATAGGAACATTGTCACAAGGTTCGGGGTTCCATACTCCATTACCACAGACAATGGCACCCAATTCACAGATGCAGGCTTCAGAAAATTAGTAGCCGACTTGAACATAAAGCACCAGTTCACTTCCGTCGAACATCCCCAAGCCAATGGACAAGCCGAAGCTGCCAACAAAGTCATATTGGGTAGGCTAAAACGGAGATTACAAGACGTAAAGGGAGCTTGGGCCAAAGAACTCCCACAAGTCCTATGAGCATATCGAACAACGCCACATTCCACCACAAATGAATCACCTTTCTGATTAGCATACGGAACGGAGGCAATGATCCCAGTAGAGATCAAGGAAGGATCGCCTAGAGTGGTCCACTACAATGAAGAAGCCAACTTCCAACTTCAAAGGGAAGAGCTCGACCTACTTCCTAAAATCCAAGAAAGAGTTCGAATAAGGGAAGAAGCACTAAATCGTCGAATGGCTTCCAGATATAATCAAAAGGTAGTGCCAAGAGGTTTCGCTGAGAATGCTCTTATACGAAATGATATCGAAACAACTCGACCCGGAGAAGGAAAGCTGGCAGCAAATTGGAAAGGACCTTACCGAGTCATAGAAGTACTTGGGAAGGGCTACTACAGACTGTCCGAACTCGAGGGGTGAGAGCTTCCCAGGTCATGGCACGCCTGCAACCTAAGAAGGTACTATAGCTAGGAATGGTAAGGGATCTCAGCATAAAGTGTATTCTTTTTCCTGAAAAGGTTTTATAACGAGGAACCAAGTTGAGATCCACAAATTATCCGACTTAAAAGGATAAAAACTCTACATGTACATATTTGCATTTTCTTTTAAATAAAATATGTTAGATGTTCTATAAGTTTTCAAGACGCATTAAATCTGAAACATTCATCGCATGATTATAAAGCAACAGATCGGTAGAAAGTGAAAATAAAATTCACTGCACGATCACGATAAAGACCAGCAGAGATGAAAACCAAATTCATCTCAAGGTCGACTAAACAAGGATTGAACTCACCTTCTACAAATCGGTAAAGATGAAAATAGAATAATGCAAGAAGTTATCAAAAGTGATCCGGAGAAAAGACCTGACGAGGTCTTAATAGATTGCTAAATAATAACTTAAAGACTGGCCGACGTTAAGAAGTTGGACCAAGTCAAACCAAGTTATAAGTAAACCCTGAAAAGAGGTCTGGCCAACCCTATAAAAGAGGATTACTTTAACTTAGAAGGGCTTGACATGATGAAGTCGGCCCAAAACATAAAAGTTATAAAAGTAATCCCTGAAAGAGACTTGAACAAGGTCCAAGAAAGAGGATTACAAAAATAACTTAGAAGGGCTCGACATGACGAAGCCGACCCAAAACATAAAAGTTATAAAAGTAATCTCTGAAAGAGACCTGAACAAGGTCCAAGAAAGAGGATTACAAAAATAACTTAGAAGGGCCCGACATGACGAAGTCGGCCCAAAACATAAAAGTTATAAAAGTAATCCCTGAAAGAGACTTGAACAAGGTCCAAGAAAGAGGATTACAAAATAACTTAGAAGGACCCGACGCGAAGAGATCGGTCCAAAACATAAAGCTACAAAAATAATCTTGGAAAGAGACCTAAAAAGGGGTCCAAAAAAAGAGGATTATCAACAACAGCTCGGACAAAACCGACATAACGAAATCGGCAACCTCAGCGTTATACAAAGAAAATTCCTAACAAAGACCTGAACAAAGTCCAAACAAAATGAATTGATGGAAATAACATCAGGCAAAAGAACCAAGCCAACCCAAAGAGGTCAGACAACGAAAAGTTCCAACACTCCCAAAAAACTAGAAAGGTGCCAAGATGAGTACAGACAGACATGATATAAAAACTGCTAGCTATGATAACGGGAAGCTTCAGATGCCACCAAAATCAGCCCCAAAAGCTTGGAAACCGCTTTGTTTTTCAAAATAAAGTTGCTAAACAAGCAACCAAGAGAGTGTCAACAGTCAGCAAAATACCATTTACAAAAAATAAATAGTTCAAAAGCCCACAGACAGGGCCATACACAAATATACCAAGAATAACTAAAGAGGATCCAGAGGTTTCCCAGAAGCTGCATCAACATGGGGCGAAGAAGGACGAGTCTGGAGGGGCACATCATCCACCGTCCCGTCGTCTCAATTTAATATCTGACAATCAGGCTCGGGCTCGGGATGACTAACCCCAGCAGGAGGAGCTAAAGAAGTCGGCACAACAGTGGCTTTGGCAACCGGCACAGGCAGAGGTTCAACATCGTCGTTATCAAGGTCGTCAGGGACAATCTTGCCCTCTTTTACGACATTGTCTAGAATAAAGAGAGTCAGGTTGACCTCGGGAGCAAGAACTCGAACTTGCTTCTTCAGGTTCTCATAAGCAGAATTTACGCTGCCCACAAGGTGACCCTGGAGCTCGGCATAGTCAACCCGGGCAGACTCCAACTCTTCCCTGAGACGCATTACCTCACGGTAGGATGTGACATAGCTATCCTTGTGCCTCAATGCCGTGTCTTCAGCCAACCTCACAGAAGCCGCCAAAGCAACAGAACTTGCCTTCTCGCCCTCCAACTCCTTCTCCAGCTTGGCCACCTTCACTTGAAGCTCCTCCTTTAAACCTTTCATTCTATAAAACTCCCGCTTAGCCTCTTCCATAAAGGCCTTAGTAGCATGAAGGAGAAGATCTTGGACAGTACGGTACATAGCACCTCCCAATATGTGCCATTTTTATGCTGCTCTGAGTTATGAAGTCTAAATGGTGAAGAAGAGAGATGTCGTCAGTAGGGATGGTACCATAAGGACCAATCTACTGATCAACAAACTCAACTGCATCAAAATCAGGGGCATCGAGGTTAAAAGGCTTAGTTGTCTTCTGTTTTTTGTTTGGAGAAGCACCAGAAGTAGCCACAGAAGCTTGTGGAGGATCGACCAAACGAACCCGGGGAGTAGGGATTACCTTTCTCGCCCCCGGTGAGCTTGGTACGGCCGACTTCGACTGAACCTGGGACGACCCCTCCCCGGCTGCCTTGGCCGAGACGTTTTGGGCTTCAGAAGCCTTTCTTGCCCTTTTGAAGGCCTTCATAGATTCATTATTTTTAATCATCTCTGCAAGTAAAACACAATAGTAAGGAACCAAGTCACAAATCAGAAAAGAGCTTGCAAAAAATATGGGAGCAGACAAAAGAGGAGAATAAAAAATTGACCACTACCCAGCTCAGTTCGGAGGAGAGAAGGGGTTGGTTAAAAATTTCTTTGTGTCGAGATGGGGAAGATGCCCCTAGTTTTCTTCCAAAACTGTCACGAAAGCTTGCTCAGCCTCATCCAGCATTTCTCATGTATATCTAGATACCCTCACATCCTTTTGCCATTCCAAGGGAAAGGCGGGCTCGTCATTTTTATCCAGAAAAAAGGGCCGAGCTCTTTCAACAGCTCGGACCTTAAAAAAGTAATTTTAAAGTCATGAAAAGATTCATCAAACATGGAGAAAACCTTTTTTCCCTGGGAAGCTCGGAAAGAAACCCAAGCGGCTTTCTTCTTAACTACCCCAGGCTTTGTCAAAGCAAAGAGATAAAAGAAAAGGGATTGTGAATTGCGAAGTAGGAATACTGAATCCATGACACAACAATTGAAAGTTTTTTATGAAACCCCAGGAATCGGGGTGAAGTTAGGACGAAGCAACATTACAGGACCATAACAGGTTGGTCTCAAAATCGGTAAAAGGAAGAGTGATATTCATTTGACTAAAAAAGAAGTCGTAGGCATAGAAAAGAGGGCGCTCCCCAGCAATTTGGGTAGAGAAACAGACCCTCTCCTCAGAACTCGGAGATACAAGCTCATAGTTCTTTTCATCACCAACATTACCACAGATCTTATGAAATTTCCTAAGTTGCTGACAGAACTCAGAGTCAACCAACGAAACACACAAAAGAACCATAGAATCCACCCAATCAGCCATGCCCTCAGGGACTTGGGAAGACGTCTCAACAATATTTTTGCGAGAAGACATGAGGCCAACTAATCCTAAAACAAGAAAAGAAGATCGGATTACTAAAAAACATCTTGGACGAAGGACAAAACAACTCGGCTAGTATGATTCAGACGACACAAACAACAAAAGGAAAACCCCAGGACCCACACAGAAGGTCCAGGGGCATCCTTCAGAGGCAGTCAGGGAACAAGGATTCAGGAAAACCTACAAAACTAACGCAGAGCGAAACCCTTTCTAAAGTAAAAAAGAAAGCAGCATCCCAGAAAGCTACAAATCAGACAAAACCGAAATAGCTACCTTCCAAATTTGTAGTCTTAGCTTATCAGCAAGCAAAATAGCAAAACATATCAAGAAGAAGTCATCAAAGACGCCACCTTTTTCAGAGAAATAAAAATCCCCCAGAATAAGTAAAATAACATGAAGAAATAATCGTTATCTTTCACAGAATTCATCAGCAAAAGCTATCAGCATGACAAAAAGGAACAATCTTTTGAGAAAACAAGCAATGTGAGCAAAGGGACCATTTCAAAAGCAAGAGAAAACCCTCAAACAGTAAATAAGCAGGCGCACAGTGATACGAAAAGACTTAGACTTCAAGAGAAAAATCGAAACCCTATCAAAAGCCGAAAGCAAAACGACGAAAGAAGCACAAAGAAAGAAAAACCAACCTGAACAAAGGAAGAAGCTTCGAATGAGATTGAAGATGGAGAGACGGAATCGCCCAAAAAATCGCCGAATGACGTCGCAACCCAAGTGACGAGCGGATAATTTATACACTTTTTGGCACTGTTTTTAGTATGTTTATAGTAGACTCTGGTTACTTTTAGGGATGTTTTCATTAGTTTTTATGTTAAATTCATATTTCTGGACTTTACTATGAGTTTGTGTGTTTTTCTGTGATTTCAGGTATTTTCTGGCTGAAATTGAGGGACTTGAGCAAAAATCAGATTCAGAGGTTGAAGAAGGACTGCTGATGCTGTTGGATTCTGACCTCCCTACACTCAAAGTAAATTTTCTGGAGCTACAAAACTCAAAATGGCGCACTTCCAATTGCGTTGGAAAGTAGACATCCAGGGCTTTCCAGAAATAAATAATAGTCCATACTTTGGCCGAGTTTAGACGACGTAAAAGGGTGTTGAACGCCAGTTCTATGCCGCTGTCTGGAGTTAAACGCCAGAAATACGTCACAAGCCAGAGTTGAACGCCAGAAATACGTTACAAACTGGCGTTCAACTCCAAGATTGACCTCTAAATGTGTAACATTCAAGCTCAGCCCAAGCACATACCAAGTGGGCCACGGAAGTGGATTTATGCATCAATTACTTACGTCTGTAAACCCTAGTAACTAGTTTAGTATAAATAGGACTTTTTACTATTGTATTAGACAATCTTTGATCAGTTTTATGCTATCTTAGACTTTCATGGGGGCTGGCCATTCGGCCATGCCTGAACCATTATTACTTATGTATTTTCATACGGTAGAGTTTCTGCACTCCATAGATTAAGGTGTGGAGCTCTACTGTTCCTCAAAGATTAATGCAAAGTACTACTGTTTTTCTATTCAATTCAACTTATTCTGCTTCTAAGATATTCATTCGCACTTCAACCTGAATGTGATGAACGTGACAATCATCATCATTCCCCCACGAACGCGTGCCTGACAACCACTTCCGTTCCACCTTAGATTGAATGAGTATCTCTTGGATCTCTTAATCAGAATCTTCGTGGTATAAGCTAGATTGATGGCGGCATTCATGAGGGTCCAGAAAGTCTAAACCTTGTCTGTGGTATTCCGAGTAGGACACTGGGATTGAATGACTGTGACGAACTTCAAACTCGCGAGTGCTGGGCGTAGTGACAGACGCAAAAAAAGGGTGAATCCTATTCCAGTATGATCGAGAACCTCAGATGATTAGCCGTGCTGTGACAGAGCATTTGGACCATTTTCACAAGAGGGTGGGATGCAGCCATTGACAAGGGTGATGCCTCCAGACGATTAGCCAAGCAGTGACAGCGCATCGGACCATTTTCCTGAGAGGATTAAAAGTAGCCATTGACAACGGTGATGTCCTTACATAAAGCCAGCCATGGAAAGGAGTAAGATTGATTGGATGAAGACAGCAGGAAAGCAGAGGTTCAGAGGAACGAAAGCATCTCTATATACTTATCTGAAATTCTCACCAATGATATACATAAGTGTCTCTATCCTTATTTTCTATCTATTTATTATTTATGTTCGAAAACTCCATAACTATTTTATATCCGCCTGACTGAGATTTACAAGGTGACCATAGCTTGCTTCATACCAACAATCTCCGTGGGATCGACCCTAACTCACGTAAGGTTTATTACTTGGACGACCCAGTGCACTTGCTGGTTAGTTGTATCGAAGTTGTGAATGAAAAACGATTTATTAAGACGTGCGTACAGAGTTTTTGGCACCATTGCCTGAGATCACAATTTCGTGCACCAGCAAGAAATGCAAAATTTAGGCGAAAACAGAAAGCGAGAGAGTAAAGGGGGAAGTTACAAAGAAAAACGAAGAAGAGAAACCGTTTGTGTGTGTGAAATTCAAAATAAATGGGCCAAGGGAAACGGAGCACTAAAAAACAATTAATGAAGGTATTAAACCCTCGCACATTCCCAAGAACAGAGCGCTAATACAAAAGCGCGTGCTTTTAGAAGAAAACGTTCTACATTCAAAAAAGGAAGACTCTACAAAGAAGAAGTTGACAAATGCTCGAGTTCAGCTTCACTAGAGAAAGGATCGAAGTCCTAAAGACTGAGACTCGACCTCAAAAAGAAAGACCGAGCTCGAGCAGGGGCACTGTTCATATCCTGGGTCGAGTTACCCGACCCGGGATGTTTAGCGACAAAGCGACCGACCTCGACAGATCCGACTATCCGACCACTTCTCAAAGAACTCGGCCAAACTGCCAGGAAAGCCAAGTAAAGGGCCCAAATAGAGGAACACAACCCAAATCCAAAGGCAGTCCAAACCTATAGAGATAAAGGTGGTTTCCTTGAAGATAAGCTGACCTCACCCAAAGATAAGATAAGATAAGATAAGATAAAGATAACTAACTTATCTTATCTAAAAAGGTCAGCCCACGCTATTTTAAATACACTGGAGCACCCAGGTATAACTTATACTCTGATTCTACTAAAAACCTGCTTAATACCCTTGCTAACTTAAGCATCGGAGTCCCTTGCAAGTACCTCCCACCCTCCGGTGACGAAGGATCAGCAGCATAGCCAGTCCACAAGTCGGATACAACAGCTCTGGCCGCCACTCACCATCCGGACACGTCATCTCCGACCAGTATAGAAGATCTCGTCCGAGATCGACCTACAGTTTCAGGTAACCCTCGGAACAGTTACCTCTAGGAAAAGGAAAAAACCTCAATCTTCCGTTGCTTCTCCTTTCACCGATTATACCAAGAACCCTTTTTCAGAGAAGGAGAAAGCAGATCAGCAACTGTCGCCTACCGATGCAGATAGGTTTCCTAACCTGTACTGTGAGCTCCGCTTCCCGACCTATCGGCAGAAAAACCTCAACATCGAGAAGAAACTAGCCATTCCCGCCGACTGGAGGCAATCCATTGAGACCCGTATTGAGGGGATGGGTCTAGCTTTTGTTGATAGGGAGTTGGGTAGGGTGAACACATCACAGGTCCAGGAGTTTTATTGTAATTTCTTTAAACATACCCTTGACTCGGTTAAACTAAGAGGCAGACGGATACTAATTACAGAGGCTGCTATTGAGGATGCTCTCCGCTGTCTGCCCAAGACCAGTGATACAGATGCCTTTATGCAGGCTGAGGTAGAGATGCACTGTATGACATATGATTATGATGCCTTGAGGAGTATTGTTGCCACCCCGGATGCCCATTGGGAGATGGATGCTGATAACAAGCAACCCAAGGGGATGCTATTTGCTCATCTGACGAGGGAGGCTAGGACATGGCAGCAGATCCTTTCCCACTATGTCATGCTGACCACACATTTTACTGAGATTCCGGTGGACATGCTCGTCCTAATTAGCTGTATTATGGAGGGGAAGGAGGTGTACTTTCCCCGATTGATCAAGAAATTTATGTGGCGGGCACATGTCTGAGGCACACTCCCATTTCCCACATTGGTCACTGATATGGCTCAGTGATGGCGCGGGATACTGTCGGTAAGGAATTTCACAAGATTTTCACGTTGCAAGTATAGCCCTCAACCGACAAATAATCTGCGAATCAATTTTCGAAGAAATTGGTTGTCACAAATTCAACCCCAATAAAAGTAACCGAAGTATTCAAACCTCGGGTTGTCTCACAAGGAATGGGAAAATATGTGCATCAACATTGGTTAGAATTTCGGGATTGCAAGTCATGAGCAAGAAATTAAACTAGGAATCTTAACAAGTAAGTAATCTTGAAGTGCAAGAAACTAATTCAAATAACTAAAGCAAGATGTGAGCAATTCTAAACTAATAAGATAACATCCACTATAATTCTATTCTAGACTAAACAAATAATTATAACTAAGACAAAGCAATTAAGATTTTTGGGTTTTCAAATATGAATACACTACAAGAAAAACACCCATTCAAGTACACTTGAAAAGTGTAGCCAAAAGTGAAAAAAAAATGATGCCTTAGGCTACGGCTACGCTTTTTGAAGTGATTCCTATTCGGCCGTTGCCTATTCTCAAAGGCTACGCTTTTCTGCACCAAGGGCTACGCTTTTGGCATTTGGGAATAGGGTACGCTTTTCAAGTGATGCTGTCCAGGACCAAAGGCTACGCTTTTCAGCTTCCAATTTTGCCAGAATAGGCTACGCTTTTCAATGCTACTGCATCACCAGTAAAGTGTAGCCACATTGTATACCATGGCTACTTTTTATAAGTGTAGCCTTAGGTCCCTCATTTTTTTTTGTATACTATAGCTACTGTATATAAGTGTTGCCTTAGGTTTTGTTTTTTTTCTATATATATATATATATATATATATATATATATCTAATAATTATTAATACAACATAATAGTTAATAATATGATTACATTTATAATAATTCTGCATTTTTATTTAAATGAGTTGAATATTATAAAATAAAAATAAATACATAATTATACTTATAATACACTTATAATAATTATAATTATAAATTCCTGGTAAGAGAAGTGGCGAATTACTACAAAGTTACGAGCTTCAAGAAATTCAAAGAAATAATACACTTATAATAAATTGCAAATCAGTATGTTCTTCTATTATCATAGAAATATCATCATGTTAAGGACATTTTTGTGTGTGTGGGGGGGGGGGACTATAAGCCAACTTGTTCAACTGTTGAGTTACTAATTTCAGTCAGCTCTTGGTCAGGGCTCCTCGCCAATAGAGACACTTCCAGTCTTGCATCATTGTTGTCAGCTAATTCAGCTTCAAAATCTGCATCAAATGCAACTAACAGAGGTGATTTCAAATTCAGAATGATATATTGAAATTGATATTATAAAGTAAAAGATAGATAGCCAGGTAAATCAATTATACAGCAAAATAATTAAGTTTTGTACTTGAACCATAGAGAGACAGCAGCTTTAGCTCCTTTAGGTAAAAATTTATAATCCTAGGATTTAAGAGCCACAACCCTGTTAAGTGCAGTGCAGCCAGACGAATTGTACGAGGACTCTTTGTTCCTTCCTCAAGAAGATTTTGAACAAACTGTTTGCCAAGCATTAAAACTAATAGTCACTAGTTTCATGAAATAACATAGCAGAAGATCAGAAAGCTTGTTGAAGAGAATACAAACCCATTTCAGGGGTCCAGGTGCATTGCCTATTTGGTGCATTATTTCATCATTAAAAAACACAGGATGCAAAACAGATGACAAAAGAGCATCAATGGAAGAAAGTCTTCTCTTGTTGCAGCTTATATGCAGTATCCAAGAAGAACGGAACAAATTCCATATCAACTGATAAAAGATAGAAAGCCATTAGATCAGTGAACACTGCTTGTGAGATGCAGAGAAAATAAGCTCGCAATAAAAATACGTGTCACTCCAATAAGCCATTAGGAAGTAGAAATTGTGTGCTTTCATGCCGGTTAAAAAACAAAACAAAACCAAGTTCAAAGTAATGCAATGAAACATAACATGTCACATTTATCAGCCACATATATGCAAGGATTGTAAGGAATTCCACATTTGGCATGGTGATTGTTAATTAACTTATATTTCAATGCAAGCTGATGTTCTTATCATTCAATAGCAATGTTCAATATTTTACTAAGACGGCATCAGATTACATGGCTACACACATTGGCCATCTAAGATAAAAACCAGGAGATATGCCATCAATATAATATAAACAACATGAGTGTCATGCTCATGCATCCTTCATGCCTTCAGTGACATGCTCATGCATCATTCATGCCTTCAATTTCAAGCCAAAAGACTTTTGCATGAGGAGTCTATGCGAGATATACATCTGCTTAGGCTTTAAGAAAAGTCAGTTCTTGATATCCTTGAAATCCTCACACAAGCTAAGACTTTGAGTTCCATGAGATCCCAAACCACGCAAATGAAAAGGCAGTGTGAAAAAAGGGGAAAATAGTGGGAAAAAACACAAAAATAGAAAGAGGAAAATAAAAAATACAATAACTGGAAATCTCACAAACCAGTCGCGGCTATCGTCGGGGAAAATCTCACAGCAGAAATAAAAAATGGTAATAACAACAAGGTGGTCTTCAAGACTTGCAAGTGAAAAGCCAAAAACATCGACATACAATCCACTTTGGTTACATATAATGCACATAAATAATCATATATACAACAGGCTTAGTTGGAACAAATAAATACAAAACAGAAGAATCTATTGCCAATATCTGACCCGCGATAGTGTCGCGCAGTTATGATCAGCAGTGGCAATGATTAGCACCTGACATGTTACGTAAGTGAATAAGTGTGAGTATCAAAATTGTTTAAGGTGGGAGTTAATGTCAAAAATAAAAACCAGACAAATTGATAAACATAAGGACAATATTCTATTCTTTATCAGAAGGTAAGATAAACATAAAAAATCACTAATCTAACAATACTCATTAATATGTTAAACCCATATTTTACAAATGGATGCAGGTCCATGATGGGGAAATTTTGTGGAAAAACAAATTTCCGAAACACCCAAATCTCACCGGCAAGTATACCGGGTCGTATCAAGTAGTAAAACTCACGTGAGTGAGGTCGATCCCACAAGGATTGATGGATCAAGCAACTTTAGTGGGTGATTTGTTTAGTCAAGCTAACATTGAAATGAATTGTGTGAAATTGTAGCCAACAAAAAGTACATGACAATAAATTTAAAGTTGCAGAATGTAAATTGGCAAGTAACTTAAAGAGTAAGAAATGTAAATTGCAAGAATCTTAAATTGCAAGAAAAGTAAATTGCATTAAATGTAAAGGGGAGTGGGTGCAGGGAAATTAAAGAAAGCAATAGATCAAGCAACTGGAAATTTAAATTGCAGGAAATATAAAAGGAACTGGGTGCTGGGAGCAATGTAAACAGAGAAGCAAAATTTCAGTGAATAAGAACTTAAAGCACTTGCAAGAAATGTAAATTGGAGGCAATGCAACAGAAAGTAAAAATGCTTAAAAGATTAAAAACAGAAAATGACTGATGCTAAATTACAGCAATTGAAAGGATGTTGAAGATCTTAGGGGTGGAGGAGACTAGAAAACAAGTCTAGATCTCAAGTCCTTCCTTGATCCAACAAGAGAAAAGTTGCAGAGAATTAAAAGAAAGATTTCGGAAGAAGTAAAGAGACGTCGCAGATGGAGAATGAAAACAGAATTCCTTCCAATCTCAATCCAAAATTTCAAAACAGAAAAGAAAACTCAGAAAGAAAGCAAAATGAAAACTAAAGAGTGCACCCCTCCCTATTGGAGCTAGCCTCTTTTCTAATAGAGCTCTCCTCCTAAAATGAAAATGATGCCTTTTTATAGGCATTTACAAACATGACAAATGAAAATCAAATTGAAAGCAAATTACAAAGAAAATGAAATTCCTAATCAAATTGTTTCTTGTGCCTTTGAGTGATGTCAATTGGGCTTTTGCTCTTGATGGAATTGGGTTGACAAAAGCCTATGTTGATTGCTCTTGGAGTTGGAGAGAAACCCACTTGTGAACCGGGCCATGAACCATTAAAGCTTGAGTCACTTTGACTCAAGCTTTTAATATCAGCTTGCCTCCTTCACGCCCACTAAAGACTATTATATAGGGTTGGAAAGCTCTGAATGTCAGCTTTCTAACCCAATTGGAATCACCTCAATTGGACATCTACAACTCAAGTTATGCTCATTTGAAGAGGACAGGGTCGCTGGCTTTGGTGTGCAGCGTTTGAGGCGACGTTTGCCTCAAACGTGGACGAAATTGCCAGGTTATGGAAGCTCAAATGCATTGTCCACCCCATACTATTATATATTGTTGGAAAGCCTTGAATGTCTACTTTCCAATGCCATTAGAAGCGCATCATTTGGAGCTCCACAGCTCGAGTTATACTCCGTCGAATGTGCAGAGGTCTGTTGGCCTCATTGCAGGTTGCCACCATGTTCGTTTATGCACATTTCTGGGCAGTTTTCTCCCTCAATTTTAGTGTCCATGGTGCACGAAATTGTGATCTCCAGGCTCGAACAAATCCTGGTGATGGCTCCAAAGCTTGGTGCTCTGATCTTAATTCATAATTGTCACAACTTCGATACAACTAACCAGCAAGTGCACTGGGTCGTCCAAGTAATACCTTACGTGAGTAAGGGTCGAATCCCACGGAGATTGTTGGTATGAAGCAAGCTATGGTCACCTTGTAAATCTCAGTCAGGTAGATATAAAGTGATAATGGTGTTTTCGAATTTAATATAATAAGATAGGGATAGAAATACTTATGTAAATCATTGGTAGGAATTTCAGATAAGCGTATAGAGATGTGTTTGTTCCTCTGAATCTCTGCTTTCCTGCTATCTTCATCCAATCTGTCTTACTCCTTTCCATGGCTGGCTGTATGCAAGGGCATCACCGTTGTCAGTGGCTACATCCCCTCCTCTCAGTGAATAATATGCTCACGCACCCTGTCACGGCACGGCTATTCATCTGTCGGTTCTCGATCATGCTGGAATAGGATTCACCCTCCTTTTGCGTCTGTCATTAACGCCCAGCACTCGCGAGTTTGAAGCTCGTCACAGTCATTCAATCATTGAATCCTACTCAGAATACCACAGACAAGGTTTAGACCTTCCGGATTCTCTTGAATGCCGCCATCATTCTAGCTTACGCCACGAAGATTCCTGTTAGGAGATCTAAGAGATATTCATTCTAGCTTATTTCATGTAGAACGGAAGTGTTTGTCAGGCACGTGTTCATAAGGGAGATGGTGATGAGCGTCACACATAATCATCACCTTCATCACGTTCTTGGGTGCGAATGGATATCTTAGAAGCGAAATAAGAAGAATTGAATAGAAAACAGTAGTACTTTGCATTAATCTTTGAGAAACAGCAGAGCTCCACACCTTAATCTATGGAGTGTAGAAACTCTACCGTTAAAAATACATAAGTGAAGGTCCAGGCATGGCCGAGATGGCCAGCCCCCTAAAACGTGATCAAAGGATCATAAGGTAATCCAAAGATCCAAAGATGGTCAAAAAGACTAGTAAAGGGTCCTATTTATAATAAACTAGTCACTAGGGTTTACATGAGTAAGTAATTGATGCATAAATCCACTTCCGGGGCCCACTTGGTGTGTGTTTGGGCTGAGCTTGAGTGTAGCACGTGCAGAGGCCATTTGTGGAGTTGAACGCCAAGTTCTGTGCCAGTTTGGGCGTTCAACTCTGGTTTTGGATCCTTTTCTGGCGCTGGACGCCAGATTTGGGCAGAAGGCTGGCGTTGAACGCCAGTTTACGTCGTCAATTCTTGGCCAAAGTATGGACTATTATATATTGCTGGAAAGCCCTGGATGTCAACTTTCCAACGCAATTGGAAGCGCGCCATTTAGAGTTCTGTAGCTCCAGAAAATTCACTTTGAGTGCAGGGAGGTCAGAATCCAACAGCATCAGCAGTCCTTTTTCAACCTCTGAATCTGATTTCTGCTCAAGTCCCTCAATTTCAGCCAGAAAATACCTAAAATCACAGAAAAACACACAAACTCATAGTAAAGTCCAGAAATGTGAATTTAACATAAAAACTAATGAAAACATCCCTAAAAGTGACTAGATCCTACTAAAAACATACTAAAAACAATGCCAAAAAGCGTATAAATTATCCGCTCATCACAACACCAAACTTAAATTGTTGCTAGTCCCCAAGCAACTGAAAATCAAATAGGATAAAAAGAAGAGAATATACTATAAATTCCAAACTATTAATGAAACAGAGCTTCAATCATATGATCGGGACTTATAGCTTTTTGCCTCTTGAATAGTTTTGGCATCTCACTTTATCCATTGAGGTTTAGAATGATTGGCATCTATAGGAACTTCAGATTTTGAATAGTGTTATTGACTCTCCTAGTTCAGTATGATGATTCTTGAACACAGCTTCTTTATGAGTCTTGGCCGTGGCCCTAAGCACTTTGTTTTCCAGTATTACCACCGGATACATAAATGCCACAGACACATAATTGGGTGAACCTTTTCAGATTGTGACTCAGCTTTGCTAAAGTCCCCAATTAGAGGTGTCCAGGGTTCTTAAGCATACTCTTTGTTTTTGCTTTGGACCTTGACTTTAACCGCTCAGTCTCAAGTTTTCACTTGACACCTACACGCCACAAGCACATGGTTAGGGACAGCTTGGTTTAGCCGCTTAGACCAGGATTTTATTCCTTTAGGCCCTCCTATCCACTGATGCTCAAAGCCTTGGGATCCTTTTTATTTGCCCTTGCCTTTTGGTTTTAAGGGTTATTGGCTTTTTCTGCTTGCTTTTTCTTTCTATTTTTTTTTCTTCTACATTTTTTTTTCGCCTATTTTTTTTTTTTTTTCTGCTAGCTTTGTTCTTTGCTGCTTTTTCTTGCTTCAAGAATCATTTTTATGATTTTTCAGATTATCAAATAACATGTCTCCTAGTCATCATTCTTTCAAGAGCCAACATATTTAACATTCTTAAACAACAACTTCAAAAGACATATGCACTGTTCAAGCATACATTCAGAAAACAAGAAGCATTGTCACCACATCAATATGATTAAACTAAGTTCAAGGATAAATTCAAAACTCATGTACTTCTTGTTCTTTTGAATTAAAACATTTTTCATTTAAGAGAGGTGATGGATTCATAGGACATTCATATCTTTAAGACAAAGTTACTAACTACTAATGATCATGTAATGAAGGCACAAACATAGATAAGCACATAATATAGAAAACGAAAAACAGAGAAAGCAAGAACAAGGAATGAGTCCACCTTAGTGATGGTGGCGTTTCCTTCTTGAGGAACCAATGATGTCCTTGAGCTCTTCTATGTCTCTTCCTTGTCTTTGTTGCTCCTCCCTCATTGCTTTTTGATCTTCTCTTATCTCATGAAGCATGATGGAGTGCTTTTGATGTTCCACCCTTAGTTGTCCCATATTGGAACTCAATTCTCCTAGGGAGGTGTTGATTTGCTCCCAATAATTTTGTGGAGGAAAGTGCATTTGAGGCATCTCCGGGATCTCATGGTGATGAGCTTCATACGCCTCTTGAGCTCCATGAGTGGGCTCTCTTGCTTGCTCCATCTTTTTCTTAGTGATGGGCTTTTCCTCTTTAATGAGGATATCTCCCTCTATGTCAATCCCAGCTGAATTGCATAGGTGGCAAATGAGGTGAGGAAAGGCTAACCTTGCCATAGTGGAGGACTTGTCAGCCACCTTGTAGAGTTCTTGAGGTATAATCTCATGAACTTCCACCTCTTCTCCAATCATGATGCTATGGATCATGATGGCCCGGTCTATAGTAACTTCAGACCGGTTGCTAGTGGGAATGATTGAGCATTGAATAAACTCCAACCATCTTCTAGCTATAGGCTTGAGGTCCAATCTTCTTAGTTGAACCGGCTTGCCTTTGGAGTCAATCTTCCATTGAGCTCCTTCTACACATATGTCCATAAGGACTTGGTCCAACCTTTGATCAAAGTTGACTCTCCTTGTGTAGGGGCGTGCGTTCTCTTCCATGTATGGCAAGTTGAACGCCAACCTCACATTTTCCGGACTAAAATCTAAGTATTTCCCCCGAACCATTGTAACATAGTTCTTTGGATCCGGGTTCTTACTTTGATCATGGTTCTTGGTGATCCATGCATTGGCATAGAACTCTTGAACCATTAGGATGCCGACTTGTTGGATGGGATTTGTTAGAACTTCCCAACCTCTTCTTTGAATTTCATGTCGGATCTCCGGATACTCATTTCTTTTGAGTTTGAAAGGGACCTCAGGGATCACCTTCTTCTTGGCCACAACATCATAGAAGTGGTCTTGATGGGCTTTGGAGATGAATCTTTCCATCTCCCATGACTCGGATGTGGAAGCTTTTGTCTTCCCTTTCCCTCTTCTAGAGGATTCTCCGGTCTTAGATGCCATTAATGGTAATGGAAAAACAAAAAAGCTATGCTTTTACCACACCAAACTTAGAATATTGCTCGCCCTCGAGCAATAAACAAAAGAATAGAAGAAGAAGAAGAAGAAATATGGAGAGGGAGAGGGAAATGTGGTTTCGGCCAAGAGGAGTGTAGAGGGATGTGTTGTGTGAATTTGATGAAGAATGGAGGTCTTTATATAGGGAAGGGAGGGGGGTTAAGGTTCGGCCATATGGGTGGGTTTGGGTGGGAAATTGGTTTTGAATTTTGAAGGTAGGTGGAGTTTATGAGGTAGGTTTATTGGGAAGAGTGGGTGGATGTGAGTGGTGAAGGTTTAATGGGGAAGAGAGATTGAGGTGATTGGTGAAGGGTTTTTTAGGGAAGAGTGTTTGTGGGGTTGTGTGAAAGAGAGTGGTGAGAAGAAGTGAGTGGAGGTAGGTGGGGATCCTGTGGGGTCCACAGATCCTGAGTGGATCCTGTGGGGTCCACAGATCCTGAGGTGTTCAAGGAATTACATCCCTGCACCCATTAGGCATGTAAAAATGCCTTTGTATCCAACTCTGGGCGTTCAGCGCCAGGTTGGTGGCCATTTTGGGCGTTCAACGCCCATTTGTGTGCCATTTCTGGCGTTGAACGCCAGAACCATGCCTGTTCTGGCGTTCAGCGCCCAGAAGCTGCCCATTTTGGGCGTTCAGCGCCAGAACCATGCTCTGTTCTGGCGCTGAACGCCAGACAGATGCTCCTCCAGGGTGTGATTTTTCTTCTGCTGTTTTAGATTTTGTTTTCAATTTTTTTATTTATTTTGTGACTCCACATGATCAGGACCCTAAGAAAATATGAAAAACAATGAAAATAAGAATTAGATAAACATTGGGTTGCCTCCCAACAAGTGCTTCTTTAATGTCAATAGCTTGACAGTGGGCTCTCATGGAGCCTCACAGATGTGCAGAGCTTTGTTGAAACTCTCCAACACCAAACTTAGAGTTTGGATATGGGAGTTCAACACCAAACTTAGAGTTTGGTTGTGGCCTCCCAACACCAAACTTAGAGTTTGACTGTGGGGGCTCTAGTTGACTCTGCTTGGAGAGAAGCTTTTCCTGCTTCCTCTCCATGGTTGCAGAGGGAGATCCTTGAGTTTTGAATACAAGGGAGTTCTCATTCCATTGAAGGACTATTTCACCTCTGTCAACATCAATCACAGCTCTTGCTGTGGCCAGGAAAGGTCTTCCTAGGATGATGGATTCATCCTCTTCCTTTCCAGTGTCCAGGACTATGAAATCAGTAGGTATGTAAAGGCCCTCAACCTTTACTAATACATCTTCTACTTGTCCATAAGCCTGTCTTCTTGAGCTGTCTGCCATCTCTAGTGAGATTTTAGCAGCTTGCACCCCATAGATTCCCAATTTCTCTATTACAGAGAGGGGCATGAGGTTTATTCCTGAACCAAGGTCACACAGAGCCTTAAAGATCATGGTGCCTATGGTACAGGGTATTATGAACTTTCCAGGATCCTGTCTCTTCTGAGGCAATGTCAGTTGATCCAGATCACTTAGTTCATTGATGAACAAGGGAGGTTCAACTTCCCAAGCATCAATGCCAAATAATTTGGCATTCAGCTTCATGATTGCACCAAGAAACTTGGCAGTTTGCTCTTCAGTAACATCCTCATTCTCTTCAGAAGAAGAATATTCATCAGAGCTCATGATGGGCATAAGGAGGTCCAATGGAATCTCTATGGTCTCTAGATGAGCCTCAGAGTCCTTTGGTTTCCCAAAGGGAAGCTCCTTATTGATCACTGGACGTCCCAGGAGGTCTTCCTCCTTGGGATTCACGTCCTCTCCTCTCCTCACAGGTTCGGCCATGGCGCTTATGTCAATGGCCTTGCACTCTCCTTTTGGATTCTCTTCTGTATTGCTTGGGAGAGTACTAGGAGGGATTTCAGTGATCCTTTTACTCAGCTGGCCCACTTGTGCTTCCAAATTTCTAATGGAAGACCTTGTTTCATTCATGAAACTTACAGTGGCCTTAGATAGATCAGAGACTAGATTTGCTAAATTAGAAGCATTTTGTTCAGAGTTCTCTGTCTGTTGCTGAGTTGATGATGGAAAAGGCTTGCTATTGCTAAACCTGTTTCTTCCACCATTATTAAAGCCTTGTTGAGGCTTTTGATCCTTCCATGAGAAATTTGGATGATTTCTCCATGTTGAGTTATAGGTGTTTCCATAAGGTTCACCTAAGTAATTTACCTCTGCTATTGCAGGGTTCTCAGGATCATAAGCTTCTTCTTCAGGAGAAGCCTCTTGAGTACTGTTGGATGCAGCTTGCATTCCATGCAGACTCTGAGAGATCATATTGACTTGCTGAGTCAATATTTTATTCTGAGACAATATGGCATTCAGAGTATCAACCTCAAGAACTCCCTTCTTCATAGGCGTCCCATTATTCACAGGATTCCTTTCAGAAGTGTACATGAACTGGTTATTAGCAACCATGTCAATGAGTTCTTGAGCTTCTGCAGGCGTTTTCTTTAGGTGAATGGATCCACCTGCAGAAGTGTCCAGTGACATCTTTGATAGCTCAGATAAACCATCATAGAATATATCCAGGATGGTCCATTCTGAAAGCATGTCAGAAGGACACTTTTTGGTCAACTGTTTGTATCTTTCCCAAGCTTCATAGAGAGATTCACCTTCTTTCTGTCTGAAGGTTTGAACATCAGCTCTAAGCTTGCTCAGCTTTTGAGGAGGAAAGTACTTGGCTAAGAAAGCCGTGACCAGCTTATCCCAAGAGTTCAGGCTGTCTTTGGGTTGAGAATCCAACCATAATCTAGCTCTGTCTCTTACAGCAAAAGGGAAAAGCATGAGCCTGTAGACTTCAGGATCTACTCCATTAGTCTTTACAGTATCACATATCTGCAAGAATTCAGTTAAGAACTGAAAAGGATCTTCAGATGGAAGTCCATGAAACTTGCTGTTCTGCTGCATCAGAGAAACTAATTGAGGTTTCAGCTCAAAGTTGTTTGCTCCAATGGCAGGAATGGAGATGCTTCTTCCATGTAAATTGGAATTAGGTGCAGTAAAGTCACCAAGCATCTTCCTTACATTATTATTATTTTCGGCTGCCATCTCCTCTGCCTGTTCGAAAATTTCTGAAAGGTTATCTCTGGATTGTTGTATTTTAGCTTCTCTTAATTTTCTCTTCAGAGTCCTTTCAGGTTCTGGATCTGCTTCCACAAGAATGCTCTTATCCTTGCTCCTGCTCATATGACAAGGAAGAATGGACAGAAAAATAATAATAATAATAGAGATCCTTTATACCAGAGTATAGGGATCCCTTTGTGAGTGGAAGAAAAGAAGGGGAGACAAAGCACGTGATGTAAAAGAAGAAATGCAACTGTACGAATGGAAGAGATGTGAGATGAGATGTTAGGATATGAATGAATAAATAGAATGAGATGGGGGAGGAATAATTTTCGAAAATTATTTTGAAAAAGGGTTAGTGATTTTTGAAAATTGGTTTTTTGAAAATTGTTAGTATTTTTTTCGAAAATTTTTTTTTTAAATAAAAATAAAAATAAAAATAATTAGTAAATAAAAAAGAAATTTTTGAAAAAGGGGGAGGTATTTTCGAAAATTAGAAAGGGAGAATTAGTTAGGTGGTTTTGAAAAAGTTAAGAAATAAACAAAAAGTTAGTTAGTTAGTTGAAACAAATTTTGAAAACCAATTTTGAGAAGATAAGTAGTTAGGAGGTTAGGAAAGATATTTTGAAAAGATATTTGAAAAAGATAAGATGAGAAGATATTTTTGAAAAGATATGATAGAAATTAGTTTTGAAAAAGATTTGATTTTTAAAATCACAATTAATGACTTGATTCATAAGAAATCACAAGATATGATTCTAGAACTTAAAGTTTGAATCTTTCTTAACAAGCAAGTAACAAACTTCAAATTTTTGAATCAAAACATTAATTGATTATGTTATTTTCGAAAATATAAAATAAGAAAAAGATTTTTGAAAAATATTTTTGGAATTTTCGAAAATAACTAAGAATTTTGAAAAAGATTTGATTTTTGAAAAAGATTTTGAAAAAGATAAGATTTTCAAATTGAAAATTTGATTTGACTCATTGGCAACAACTTGATTTTAAAAATTTTTGAAAAAGTCAATCCAAATTTTCGAGTTTGATGAGAGAAAAAGGGAAAGATATTTTTTTGATTTTTGAAATTTTTATGAAAAACATGAAAAATATGCAATGCATGAAATTTTTAGATCAAAACAATGAATGCATGCAAGAATGCTATGAATGTCAAGATGAACACCAAGAACACTTTGAATGTCATGATGAACATCAAGACACAATTTTGAAAAATCTTTAATGCAAAGAAAACATGCAAGACACCAAACTTAGAATTCTTTAATGCTTAGACACTAAGAATTCAAGAATGCATATGAAAAACATGAAAAGACACAAAACAAAAAATCATCAAGATCAAACAAGAAGACTTACCAAGAACAACTTGAAGATCATGAAGAACACTATGAATGCATGAATTTTTGAAAAATGCAAGATGCATATGCAAGTGACACCAAACTTATGATATGACTCAAGACTTAAACAAGAAACAGAAAAATATTTTTGATTTTTATGATTTTCTAATTTTTTTTTGGATTTTTTTTTCGAAAATTATATGAAAAAGAAAAAATAAAGATTCCAAAATTTTTAATATGAATTCCAGGAATCTTGCATTCCTAGTCTAAAGCTTCAGTCCAGGAATTAGACATGGCTCACTAGCCAGCCAAGCTTTTAAAGAAAGCTCCAGTCCAAAACACTAGACATGGCCAATGGCCAGCCAAGCTTCAGCATTTAACACCAGAGTATATTGATCTTGATAACAAATTGCTGCTCATCATTTATCAAGTATGTAACTTACCTCTGATGGTTTGGAAGCCTCAGTCCAAAAGAATTTAGACATGGCTTTACAGCCAGCCAGGCTTCACATGCTTAATGAAACACTAGAATTCATTCTTAAAAATCTTGAATAAAATTTTTCAAAACATTTTTATTATTTTTTTTCGAAAACAGATGAGAGATTTTTGAAAATATTTTTGAAAGATTTTTTAAAACAAAACGAAAGGAAAATTACCTAATCTGAGCAACAAGATGAGCCGTCAGTTGTCCAAACTCAAACAATCCCCGGCAACGGCGCCAAAAACTTGGTGCACGAAATTGTGATCTCCAGGCTCGAACAAATACTGGTGATGGCTCCAAAGCTTGGTGCTCTGATCTTAATTCATAATTTTCACAACTTCGATACAACTAACCAGCAAGTGCACTGGGTCGTCCAAGTAATACCTTACGTGAGTAAGGGTCGAATCCCACGGAGATTGTTGGTATGAAGCAAGCTATGGTCACCTTGTAAATCTCAGTCAGGCAGATATAAAGTGATAATGGTGTTTTCGAATTTAATATAATAAGATAGGGATAGAAATACTTATGTAAATCATTGGTAGGAATTTCAGATAAGCGTATAGAGATGCGTTTGTTCCTCTGAATCTCTGCTTTCATGCTATCTTCATCCAATCTGTCTTACTCCTTTCCATGGCTGGCTGTATGCAAGGGCATCACCGTTGTCAGTGGCTACATCCCCTCCTCTCAGTGAATAATATGCTCACGCACCCTGTCACGGCACGGCTATTCATCTGTCGGTTCCCGATCATGCTGGAATAGGATTCACTCTCCTTTTGCGTCTGTCACTAACGCCCAGCACTCGCGAGTTTGAAGCTCGTCACAGTCATTCAATCATTGAATCCTACTCAGAATACCACAGACAAGGTTTAGACCTTCCGGATTCTCTTGAATGCCGCCATCATTCTAGCTTACGCCACGAAGATTCCTGTTAGGAGATCTAAGAGATATCCATTCTAGCTTATTTCATGTAGAACGGAAGTGTTTGTCAGGCACGTGTTCATAAGGGAGATGGTGATGAGTGTCACACATAATCATCACCTTCATCACGTTCTTGGGTGCGAATGGATATCTTAGAAGCGAAATAAGAAGAATTGAATAGAAAACAGTAGTACTTTGCATTAATCTTTGAGGAACAGCAGAGCTCCACACCTTAATCTATGGAGTGTAGAAACTCTACCGTTAAAAATACATAAGTGAAGGTCCAGGCATGGCCGAGATGGCCAGCCCCCTAAAACGTGATCAAAGGATCATAAGGTAATCCAAAGATCCAAAGATGGTCAAAAAGACTAGTAAAGGGTCCTATTTATAATAAACTAGTCACTAGGGTTTACATGAGTAAGTAATTGATGCATAAATCCACTTCCGGGGCCCACTTGGTGTGTGTTTGGGCTGAGCTTGAGTGTAGCACGTGCAGAGGCCATTTGTGGAGTTGAACGCCAAGTTCTGTGCCAGTTTGGGCGTTCAACTCTGGTTTTGGATCCTTTTCTGGCGCTGGACGCCAGATTTGGGCAGAAGGCTGGCGTTGAACGCCAGTTTACATCGTCAATTCTTGGCTAAAGTATAGACTATTATATATTGCTGGAAAGCCCTGGATGTCTACTTTCCAACGCAATTGGAAGCGCGCCATTTCGAGTTCTGTAGCTCCAGAAAAATCCACTTTGAGTGCAGGGAGGTCAGAATCCAACAACATCAGCAGTCCTTTTTCAACCTATGAATCTGATTTCTGCTCAAGTCCCTCAATTTCAGCCAGAAAATACCTGAAATCACAGAAAAACACACAAACTCATAGTAAAGTCCAGAAATGTGAATTTAACATAAAAACTAATGAAAACATCCCTAAAAGTGACTAGATCCTACTAAAAACATACTAAAAACAATGCCAAAAAGCGTATAAATTATCCGCTCATCAGTCCACCATGCAGTGCCATATATGCTTGGAAAGCTCTCGATTCCTACTTTCCATTGCTTTTTGAATCACCTCATTTGGAGCTCTGTAGCTCAAGTTATTCTTTGTTGGAAGTATACCCCTTCAGGCTATTGTGGCGCCAACGTTTGCCAAAAAGCTTGAGGCAAACGTTGGCGCAAGCTTTTTCTCCCCTGGGTATGTTGGTGTGGCTCCAACGTTTGCCAAAAAGCTTGAGGCAAACATTGGCGCAAGCTTTTTCCTCCAGGGTGTTTGTTTTGTGGTGCCAACGTTTGCCAAAAAGCTTGAGGCAAACGTTGGCGCAAGCTTTTGCTCCATCCAGGGTGTTTTCAACTCTTCCAAAAGTTTGAGCTAAAGTTTGAGGCAGACTTTGGCTCAAGCTTTTTGTCCTCTCTTGCTCTTTTCCATTCCTTCTTTCTTCAACCTTCTTCAAAGCTCTTTTCACCTATCATCAATCAATCAAAACATCAAAGCTATGCTCAAAATCATGAGATTGTTTCTCTTTCATAATATACGACAATTATAGCACAAAATTTCATGAAAATGCATTAATTTATCCATGGTTGATCGAATCAAAGAAAACATGAAATTTCACCCAAATGGCTTACTTATTGCATAAGAATGCATGAAAACCAAGTAAAAAAACTAGTGAAAAAGCATAGGAAAACATGACATGGTGACATGTCATCACAACACCAAACTTAAACCTTGCTTGTCCTCAAGCAAGAAAAGAATCATGCAATAGAGATTGACAATCCAAGGTAAGAAGAATAGCAACTCAATTTTCATGGTAAGCTAGTTTTCTAAGCATGCTATAATCACAAAAGAAATGTAAATGATTGATGCTTCTATCTAGCTCAATTTTTGAAATCTTTTCTTTATATTTCTTCCTTGAAGCAAGCTTTTGATTTTTCTTATTAGCTTCTCCTTATGGGTGCTTTGCCCCATGAGTTGATAACAAAGCTACGACTTCTAAATGCTTTGTTTTCAAGTATTACCACTTGATACATAAGCACCACAAGCATTTGATTAGAGGACTTCATTAAGCTCATTTTTCTTTTCTTTTCTTGACTCTCTAATCATTGATGCTCAGAGCCTTGAGCTTTGAGGGAGTGCTTTTGCACTTTGAGCCTAACCTTGACTTCTAAGTGTTTTGTTTTCAAGCATTTGGCTTGATACATAAACACCACAAGTACTTAACAAATAAATTGCCATTGGTACTCAGAGCCTTCAGCTTTCTCATTCTTTCCCTTTTTCTTTTCTTGCTTTAATTGTATTTGCCTCTTCAAGGTTTTCATGATTTTCAAAAGATTTCACAAAATGTCCTAGATGAAAACTTCAATTAAATAAAATCCAATGCAATTAAGCAACAATCAAACATACTAGCTTTCCAATACTTTTATGCACATGCTAAAATCTTCTTTAGTGCCTTGTTTGTTTATGATCATGATACTTTATTGCTTTTGAATTCACAAAACTCAAGTTGGTAATCATAATGGCACAGCACCATGTTGCAATTTAGAAATCAAATTATGCCTTTTCATACACACATGCATACAGAGAAGGTAAAGACAATCATGCAGTTTATAGTGCTTGAAACAAATGAGAAGAAAAGGAACTCTACAACCTTGTAGTTCATCTTCATTATTGATGTCCTTTTTCCTCTATTCTTCTCTTTCCCTTGCCAAACTCAGAATGCTTGCTCATCCTCAAGCAACAATTAGAACAATGGCTATAGGGCTAAGATGGATCATGAATGTCTTACACAATGAAATGTTAGTAGCACATGTGTTTTAAGCAAGCAAAATGATAGATAACAATCAAGGCACAAGAGACAGAGACATTATGATTGCATAGATAAGAAGGTGTGCATAATACATTGCATAAAAGATAAGTGGCACACCAAACTTAGTGTGACACTTTCACTTGGAATTGATGCAAGTATCTTGTAAGGATTAAAACCAAATTTTGTTGCATAGCAACACCAAACTTAGAATGCAACCATATGTCAATTTATTGAAATTTAAACTAAACAGACAGAGAAAATGAACTAGACAAAAAATAAAATGTTACCCAAGGTTGGGTTGCCTCCCAACAAGCGCTCTTTTAGTGTCATTAGCTTGACATGTTGTTATTCACTTTCTTCCTCTTCTTCCAGTTTGTTAAGAAGAATGACCTCAAGGGTGGAGAAGATTCAGCTATTGCCCCCTGTCTTGGCCTCCTTTCAACAAGCTTCCTTGTGAAATTGGCTTGATTGATCTTGCTTGTTGGATCAGGGGGAGGATTGTTTGCAGTTGACCTTCTCATGAATGTTGTCCTTGGTATCTTGGTCACAATCCTATTCTTGGTGCTTTTGTCAATTGCCTTCACTTCTTTGATGTCAAGACATGGTTGCTGTGTGATTATTGGAGTGATTTCTTCATTAAGAGCCTCTTGAATTGGTGGTTCCATGAGTTCTTCTTCTATGCATTTCTCTGCTTCAATTGAGGGTGATTTCTCTTCAGTGTCTTCCTCACTTTCTTGCTCCTCCACTCCTTCCCTTGTCACCTCAAGTGCAGTTTCATTTTCAACCACCTCATTCTTCATTGAAAGTTCACTTGATGCAGTGGCCTCCTTATCTTGCTCTTCCACTTTCTCCTTCATATCCATCAATTGGCCTTCAATTTTCTTGCTCAGTGGTTCTAAGCTCCTCCTTATTTTCTCTAAATCTCCATTTATATTTTTGAAGAGAGCTTCTTGCCTTTTCCAGGATTGTTCTTGTCTTTCAAAAAATCCTATGGACTTTTGAAGGAGATCCTCTGAATCACAATTTGAAGAATTGTTGAACTCATCACAGTATGGATTGCTAAGATTTCTTTGATTTTGACTTTCCCAGTCACAATATGAGTAGTTGTTAGACTCATCAAAATCTGGATCATATTGTGTCTCTGGGAAGTGTCCCATATGATTCTCTTGCTCATCTTGTGTCTCTGAAGCAATTCTCCATGGATTGGAGTGCTCAGAATCTGTTGATTCTTGGTGATATCCCCAGCCACCATTAGAGGTTGGTGATGGTGGGTGATATCCTGAAAAATTTTGTTTGACTGCAAGATGAGTTGAACTCCATTTGTATTTTGCAAAACACAACACCATTAAAAATTGAAATTCATGTCACAGAGACAGAATTTCTTAGTGAGGCAAAAACACAAACACCTTGGTTTCAATTTAAAATAGAGAACAAAAACAAAAAAATGCTTGATCTAGACTTCTCACCCACTTAATCATTGTTGATCTAAATCAATCCCCGGCAACGGCGCCAAAAACTTGATGGGGAAATTTTGTGGAAAAATGAATTTCCAAAACACCCAAATCTCACCGGCAAGTATACCGGGTCGCATCAAGTAGTAAAACTCACGTGAGTGAGTTCGATCCCACAGGGATTGATGGATCAAGCAACTTTAGTGGGTGATTAGTTTAGTCAAGCTAACATTGAAGTGAATTGTGTGAAATTGTAGCCAACAAAAAGTACATGACAATGAATTTAAAGTTGCAGAATGTAAATTGGCAAGTAACTTAAAGAGCAAGAAATGTAAATTGCAAGAATCTTAAATTGCAAGAAAAGTAAATTGCATTAAATGTAAAGGGGAGTGGGTGCAGGGAAATTAAAGAAAGCAATAGATCAAGCAACTGGAAATTTAAATTGCAGGAAATATAAAAGGAACTGGGTGCTGGGAGCAATGTAAACAGAGAAGCAAAATTTTAGTGAATAAGAACTTAAAGCACTTGCAAGAAATGTAAATTGGAGGCAATGCAACAGAAAGTAAAAATGCTTGAAAGATTAAAAACAGAAAATGACTGATGCTAAATTGCAGCAATTAAAAGGATGTTGAAGATCTCAGGGGTGGAGGAGACTAGAAAACAAGTCTAGATCTCAAGTCCTTCCTTGATCCAACAAGAGAAAAGTTGCAGAGAATTAAAAGAAGGATTTCGGAAGAAGTAAAGAGACGTCGCAGATGAAGAATGAAAACAGAATTCCTTCTAATCTCAATCCAAAATTTCAAAACAGAAAAGAAAACTCAGAAAGAAAGCAAAATGAAAACTAAAGTGTGCACCCCTCCCTATTGGAGCTAGCCTCTTTTCTAATCGAGCTCTCCTCCTAAAATGAAAATGATGCCTTTTTATAGGCTTTTACAAACATGACAAATGAAAATTAAATTGAAAGCAAATTACAAAGAAAATGAAATTCCTAATCAAATTGTTTCTTGTGCCTTTGAGTGATGTCAATTAGGCTTTTGCTCTTGATGGAATTGGGTTGACAAAAGCCTCTATTGATTGCTCTTGGAGTTGGAGAGAAACCCACTTGTGAACCGGGCCATGAACCATTAAAGCTTGAGTCACTTTGACTCAAGCTTTTCATATCAGCTTGCCTCCTTTTGCTATCATCCACGTTTGAGCCAAAGTTTGAGGTCAAACTTTGAGCCAAACGTGGATCCCTCTTGCACGCCTCTTGGGATGCTACTTTGTCTGCTTGTCAAAGTTGCAAATTTTATGCCTACTATAGACTATTATATATGGTTGGAAAGCTCTTAATGTCAGATTTCTAACTCAATTAGAATCACCTCAATTGGGTATCTACAACTCAAGTTATGCTCATTTGAAGAGGACAGGGTCGCTGGCTTTGGTGTGCAGCGTTTGAGGCGACGTTTGCCTCAAACGTGGACGAAAATGCCAGGTTATGGAAGCTCAAATGCATTTTCCACCCCATACTATTATATATTGTTGGAAAGCCCTGAATGTCTACTTTCCAATGCCATTGGAAGCGCATCATTTGGAGCACCACAGCTCGAGTTATACTCCGTCGAAGGTGCAGAGGTCAGTTGGCCTCATTGCAGGTTGCCACCATGTTCGTTTATGCACATTTCGGGGCAGTTTTCTCCCTCAATTTTAGTGTCCACCATGCAGTGCCATATATGCTTGGAAAGCTCTCGATTCATACTTTCCATTGCTTTTTGAATCACCTCATTTGGAGCTCTGTAGCTCAAGTTATTCTTTGTTGGAATTATACCCCTTCAGGCTGTTGTGGCGTCAACGTTTGCCAAAAAGCTTGAGGCAAACGTTGGCGCAAGCTTTTTCTCTCCTGGGTATGTTGGTGTGGCGCCAACGTTTGCCAAAAAGCTTGAGGCAAACATTTGCGCAAGCTTTTTCCTCCAGGGTATTTGTTTTGTGATGCCAACGTTTGCCAAAAAGCTTGAGGCAAACGTTGGCGCAAGCTTTTGCTCCATCCAGAGTGTTTTCAACTCTTCCAAAAGTTTGAGCTAAAGTTTGAGGCAAACTTTGGCTCAAGTTTTTTGTCCTCTCTTGCTCTTTGCCATTCCTTCTTTCTTCAACCTTCTTCAAAGCTCTTTTCACCTATCATCAATCAATCAAAACATCAAAGCTATGCTTAAAATCATGAGATTGTTTCTCTTTCATAATATATGACAATTATAGCACAAAATCTCATGAAAATGCATTAATTTATCCATGGTTGATCGAATAAAAGGAAACATGAAATTCCACCCAAATGGCTTACTTATTGCATAAGAATTCATGAAAACCAAGTAAAAAAACTAGTGAAAAAGCATAGGAAAACATGACATGGTGACATGTCATCAGTCCACCAGATGAGTAAGAATTGACTATGAGAGAGAGTAATCTAGCCGGCGAATGAGTAGCGGAAGGTGGATCAGATTGGAGAAAAGATTCAGGAGAAGATAGAGGGACAATGAATGGCATTACAATGGTGGTTGAAGGATTTGGTGCCATAGTAGCAGCTAGACCTGCTGGTGCAATAGGTTCAGGAACATGGACAGCATGACCAACCCGCTTGTTGCTTTTATGAGTAGATCCAAAACACCAATATAGGCTCTACCAGCTTCCCCAATCTGCAGTTAGTGAAGAAACAATTCTAAATCAAATATAGAAGTAGGACCAAAACATTAACATAAAACAATACAAACTAACTAACCAATCAAGGAAACCAAGATATAGAAATTGGCGTAAATCCTCACCTGAAGGAGTTCAGTAATGCTCCTCTGCCTACTCCCAAGTCCCAATCCGATCAGGCCCTTGCCGCCACCTCCGCTGCCCCACTCCACTGCACCATTCCTCTGCTAAATTACAGTCTCCTCCTTCCCCTCAAACCCACCAGGCTGCACTGAGAATAAGGACCAATTATTTTGCATAAACATTTGCAGGTGAATAGTAAGTTAAAAATTAAAATTTTTACAATTAACCAAAAATTCAGTTTTAAAATTATTTTTTAACCAAAAGGGTACCAAAAATTTTCAATCAATCCTACTTGAAAGACACAAGATTCTGCAAAACCACTATTTTTCAAACACAACATAATGATCAGAGAAATTAAAGTTGTATACTTACATTTTTCAGCGAGAGCTTGTTGGGCAGTCCCTTGCAAAAGCCCAAAATACCAACAGTTGTTACAGCTTCCACCACCGCCTCCGCCGTTGTACCTACCACCACAGCTGTAGCAAGCACCATCACCATCGCCTCCTCCTCCTCTGTATCCACCACCACGTGCAATAACCGCGACCACCACTGCCATAGCTCTTGAATGGCTCTCACAAAAAGCTTTCCCTACAAAAATTTAAATTCAAAATAAGCATGATTACAAGAAAGGTATCAAGCTGATATCCATTTACATAGAATCAGCTTCATAATTCACAATGCATTACAATTTCTAAGAGTTGCATCAAAACCGAAGTTCATATTCTTTCTACAAAAGCACCGCAAACAGAAGTCTTTTATGGAAAATAGCACAACTCAAATTTTATTATTTTTCTTACAACAATTATATTAAATCAAATATAGTAGAAACACACCAGACAAGAAGAAACACCAGGCCATTTAGGACACAAATGAATACAAAAGTGCATTTCCATCCAGGATTGGTGTAAATAGAAGCTGCAAAATGAATATGAATTTTAATAACAAAAAGATAAAGCACCAAACCATGTTTTTAATTAATGCATGAAAATCAGTTCAATAGTTCATAGCGCCAGAAGTAAAGATAAGATATCCACGTTTTCTTTTTCTCTAAATTTGCTTCTTCAAAATTCAAAATGTGGACATTGCTTTTACACACATCAACCTTGATATGAAGACTATTAATCACAATCCCAATAGTTTCGATCAATGGCTTTGCAAGCTTAGCAAACATCAAAATACTCATTTCATTTGTGTCCCAATCTAAACCCAGTTTTAGGACTCGCTGTGAAATACCAAGAAAATGCTCATTTCATTTGTGTCTGAATCAAAACCTAATCATGTGAAATATGCTTAATAAAATATCCAAAACTACTATATTTCAGGTTATAATATTGAAATGTGAAGGAAGTAAAACCTGATCAACGATAGTTGACCATCGCATCCCTTGAAGACCCACACTAGGAGGGCATGAACCCAATGAAAACTCCTGCAGCTCGACACTTTTCTACAGAATGATTTCCCTAGTTTAGCATACACGTATGAAATTTCCAGCACCTATTGCTTCCGTTTATGCCAAACACAGAAAGGAATCATAACAAATTGAGAATCAGAAGGCAAAACCCCCAAAATTAGAAAACCTAAAATTAGAACCCAAAACCCCCAAAAATTCATAGAACCAATTGAAAATTGATACATACCTTCTGTATCTCAATTAGCCATTTCAGTTCATCATCGCTATCAAAATCATACACACCTTCAAACTACAAAGTGAGAGCGAGTTAGAGAATGAGCAAGAAAGAGAGGATGCAGAACAGAGAATATAATGCTTACCTGGTGATAGAGGATACGACGATGGTGTTGAGCAGTGACAGTGAAGAGATGAGTGGCGACGCAACAGCTTGGAGACGGTGCAGCAGCTCAACGGCGAGCTCCAGTCGACGGCAGCACCGCGACAGAGCACGAAGGCGGCGATACATCCCTGCTTCCTCCCTTCGAGCTCCTCGGCGGGGGCACAGAAGCCCGACGGTGGTAGAACGACGACTGAAACAAGCCCTAGCAGTGGTGGTGGAGCTTCAGTGGCGACAGAGCACCTCATTTTTCTCTCATCCATCGCGTTTCCTCTCATCCTCGAGCTCTCTCTCTCACTGGCGCTCGACGACGACGGCGATGGCGGCGGAGCCCTAGCGGCATCGTCATCTCTTTCCTTCCTTCCCTTCTCCTCTCTGATTTCTTCTCTCTTTCGTGTTTCTGTATGTTGAGTGAGGATGATAGTGTGTGCTACACTGCTGCGTGAGTGAGGAAGAGGGCCAACAAATTGTTTTTACTAAGTGTTTATTGAGGATTCTCATATTAGGAGACATTTTAAAAGCGCACCTAAAACAGAATAAATAAGCTACTCTTTAAAAGCGTTTTCTTTGATGAAAAAAGTGTATTCATAGATATTTAGATAAGGCTACGCTTTATAAGTGATTTCTAAAATACTTAAGGCTACACTTTTTAAATGATGCCACAATTGTGTATCCTTTTCTCATATAAAAAGGCAACACGGAGAAAAGCGTAGCCTATTCATAGAATAGGCTACGCTTTTCAAATGTAGCTTAAAAAAAGTGTGGCTGAATGGGTATTTTTCTTGTAGTGATAATAAAAGAAACTATTGGCTAGACATGGGAATTGGGATCACTATCCTTGTCTAATAACCATATCTTGACAATTATAAGGAACCAAACCTATTAAGTTTACTTCTATACTAGAAGTATATTAAATGGTTTAGTCAACATCAACCCATAAGATCCAACCTAGCTACTAATTGACTTAGTAGTAGGCTAGTGTCAATGGTTATCAAATTGACCACTAAGGGCTCCGAAATCATCAAATCCATTAGACCCAATGTCTCAAGTTTATCCAATTCCCTTAGCCTAGGCCAAGAGTAAAAAGAACTACTCCATAATCAAAGGAAACATTTCATCAAACACATGGTAAGCATTACTTAAAGACATATTCAAATTGCAATTAAATTGAAATTAACAAGTACCCACTAACAATTATCAACATACAATCACTCAAACAACACAATTAATCATGAAAATCATCAATGTAAAATTAACAATTCAAGATTCACAACATTCATGAAATGGGTATAAAATAACAATTGACAAGAAAACATAAAACTAACACAAGATCTAAACAAAATGATACTAAGAAATTCAAATTAAGCAATCAAAACTAGTAATTAACAAGATCCAATTCAGAATTCAACAAGGGAAGATCAAATCAAAACTAGATCTAGAGAGGAACAAGGGTTTCCCTCTCTAGAAGAACAAGAACCAAAAACTAGCTAAAAATTGTGTCTAAGTGTGAATGAATGATCCCCCCTTTCCCCCTAGCATCCTTGGGCCTTTTCCATGCAGAACCAGCTTGAATTTGGGCCTCTTGGGCCTCAGAAATTGCCAGGCACGATTTCCTTTAATGAGGTCACGTGCAGCTTATCACGCATACGCGCCATGCGTGCGTGTGCGCCGATTGATTTTGCGATCCACGCGTGCGCCATGTATGCGTGCGCGCTGGTGTGGATTTCTCTAATCCACGCGGATGCGCCGATCTACGCGCACCGCTTCCAGCTGTCCACATCGACGCGTGCGCGCGAGGTGCGCATGCGCGCCCATGCTGAAACTTCCAAAATCCAAATCTTCATGTCCCTTCCTCTTGTGCATGCTTTCTTTCTCTTTTCTAGGCCATTCTTGCCCTATTAATTCTGAAATCACTCAACAAACACGTCACGACATCAAATGGTAATAAAAGAGGATCAAAATATAACAATTTTAAGGCAAAAGAAGCATGTTTTCTATCATGAAGCAATATTAGGAAGAGAACACAAAACCATGCAATTCTTGTGAATAAGTGTGAAAAATATTGACAAAACCCCCCAAATTCTACATAATATAAACCACAAAATTGGGATTTATCAAATCTCCCCACGCTTAAACCAAGCATGTCCTCATACTTCAAAATAAAAAGACCAAAGATCGTGGTAAGAAAGGGTTTATGAAGTGCAAATTTCCTAAATGAATGCATGCAACTAATGTAAAGTCATCTATCTACTTGGTCAGGGGTAAATCTATCCTCCAAGAACACATATGAGCATACGGGGTGAAAATAATATGTAATTTATAAATCTTACCAATTTGAACATTCCTATGAAGTGCATATAACTTGCTAGATGAACGCTTGTAAAAGCCGGGAACAAGGAGTTGAGCATCGAATCCTTACCGGAAGTGTATCCGCTCTATTCGCTCAAGTGTATAGGGTTCGTCACTCAATCCTCTTCTAATCATGCTTTCCAATATTTGTCTTTCATCTAACAATCAACAATTACTTAATGCATGCTTACAAGTATCATGAGGTCTTATTCATGGGTTGTAATGGGGCTAGGGTGAAGGTAAGGATGTATATGGTCAAGTGAGCTTAAAATTTGAATCATTGATTAACCTAAGATCCCACTAGACACATAGAACAACCTATACAACTATAATACAATACCTAGCTACCCATGGGTTTCACTTTTCGCATACTTATGCATTCTTTTCAATTCACATCCCATATGCATTGTTATTATTACTTTGTCTTGGGGCATCTTTGTCCCCTTTCATTGTTTCCTCTTTTTTCCATATTTTTGTTTTTTCTATTTTATTTTATTTTATTTTTTTTCGTTTTTTCTATTTCTTTTTCTTACATCCTCGTATATACACATATAATTTTTTTCTTTTTGGTCTCCTTTTTTTTGGGGTTTCATGTACAAAAGATTCAATGCATATGGTTCAATTATTTAATACATGAGTATGTTTCCAGATCCTAGAATTTTCAATTAAAACTACAAATACACCTCTTTACATCTACCCAAGTTCCCAAGTACACCCTCCCAATTGAATGATACACACCTTCACTTACCTAAGCTAATCAAGGATCCAAATCTAGGGACATTCATTGTTTTTCACTTAGGGTTGTTGATGTGCTCTATTTAAGAACAAAGAGGGTTTATCATGGGCTCAAAATTGGTTAGCAATGGTAGATAAAAGGGTTAAGGCCGTTTGGGAAAAGTGACTATTGAAGTGATGGCCTCAATCATGTAAATGCATTCATACATAAAGTAATGGACACATAGAATCAGACAAAGCAAGGATTACAATTATAGAGAGAGAATAATGCACACAAGAATGAGAAATAGTGGTTAGAAGATATAACCACACAATAGGCTCAAAACTCACATGCTTGTGTTCTTAGCTCAATCACTATGTTCCAAAATATATTCTTGAAGCAAGTTTACCGCAAAAAATCTTTCAAAATTGGTAGGGTACCCAAAACACAGTTTCCTAGGGAAGAAGTCATTATTTTGACCAAGTAACCCTATAGAGACTAACTATCATGCAAGGAGTATTTACAAGCAAGACTAACTACACATGCAATGTACTAACTACTAAGTAAAAGATAAATCCATGGGTGTTGAAAGGAAGAGATTATTACCCATGGAGATCGGTCGAATGACCTCCCCACACTTAGAATTTAGCACAGTCCTCCGTGCTACCAATAATTCGCAAAGGGCGGTCGGGACCGGAACCTTTACTGTCCCCTTCATCAGAGCTCCCATTAGTTGGGTTTGAGGTGGACGTGAATATCTCAGGTCCTCCATGCTGGGGTAACACAATGAAGAAGCTTCTTGATGTAAGTGTATCGGCGTTGGTTGCGCCGCTCATATCTATCAATCTTCCGGTGTAGATCCTCTATCCTTTGATGGGTGGATCTTTACCGTGGTGGTGATGATGAGGTGGAAGGAATAGTAGATGGAGGGGCTATGTCGAGGCTAGGGTTGTTCATTGGAAGCTGTAAGTATTTTCCGCTTGGGACAACATCGCCCTTAGACGGAATTATAGCCTTCATGTCCATGGCTTCCCAAGGAACACCCATAGCAGCAACTAAATCGGATACACCAATGCTGGAAATGGCAAATTACCCCTGGCATGGACTTGACCCATCGCTTGCTTGACAAGAAGCAAAATATTCACCGGTCTCTCCGTGAGAACACACCAAACAAGCAAGGCGAGATCTGCCGTGATGGACGACTTGTGGGTGCTAGGTAGCACATAGTGGGATAGGATCTGGGCCCAAGCTCTAACTTCTACAGTGAGGAAACGTGCGTTAATTCACTTGGGCTGCATCCAGAGTCAACCATGGGTCCAAAATGTCTCTGGTTCAGCAATGACTCGGAGGATCGAGTCCCAATCAAATCCAAACTCTTCTCGCTGACGTAAGACCTCTTGGTAGCCATCCATGTCACTTGGTACTGGTAAGACATTAAGCACTTGCTGAATATCCTCTTCTGAAACTGAGACTTGCTTCTGGCGCACGTATACCGATTGAAGAGAGGGAAGATGGTAGTTAGTGTTAAATTCTACCATCCACGAGAGGTTGACCTCTTGTGGTTTTCTCAGAAGAAACTCCCATCCTCACCGTTCAATGCGGGGTAGAATACAAGCAGCAATCTTGTCCGGCGGAGCAAGTAAATGCTCAGCATCATAGTTCCTCTCAACCATGGCAGAGAACACAAGTTCACAGAAGCGGTTGGGGAATCTTGAAGAGTCCTTTGCCGGTTTGCTCTTCTCATTTTCATCAATAGGAGCGGGTGCCTTCGCCTTTTTAGATAGGGGTTTGGCTCCTAATGAAGAGTATGCTTTGGAGTTTGACCTTTGGGGTGCCCTCTTTGCGGCTGGTTTCCTTGAAGCTTTCTCTTTACCTTTCTTGGTGGCCATCCTGAAGAAGGAAGGGAAAGAGGGAAAGCATTAAACCCAAAGAATCATCTCAACAAAAACATATAAGTGAAAGGTAGTGCTCAAAAGAAATAGTGTAACAAATTGATCATATAGGTATGGGTCACAATGCTTGGCATAGAATGCAAGAGGAAGTAAAGCATGCAATATGGCATGAGAAGAATAATCTCAAGCATCCATAACAAAGAGCAAGTTGGTATGCGAAATTGTTACTCTGAGGTTGTAAAATTTATTGTTCGTTCTCTCCCTGGCAATGGCGCCAATAACTGGTGCACAATACCATGGTCCAAACATAACTTCACAACTTCGCAGAACTAACCAGCAAGTGCACTGGGTCGTCCAAATAATAAAACCTTACGTGAGTAAGGGTCGATCCCACGGAGATTGTTGGTATGAAGCAAGCTATGGTCATCTTGTTAATCTCAGTCATGCGGATATCAAATGGTTATGATGTTTTCGAATAATAATAATAAATAAACAGAAAATAAAGATAGAAATACTTATGTAATTCATTAGTGAGAATTTCAGATAAGCGTATAGAGATGCTTTCGTTCCTCTGAATCTCTGCTTTCCCGCTGTCTTCATCCAATCAGTCTTACTCCTTTCCATGGCAAGCTTTCTGTAAGGGCATCACCGTTGTCAATGGCTACATCCCATCCTCTCTGTGGAAATGGTCCAAATGCTCTGTCACGGCATGGCTAATCATCTGGAGGTTCTTGATCATACTGGAATAGGATTTACTATCCTTTTGCGTCTGTCAGTACGCCCAGCACTCGCGAGTTTGAAGTTCGTCACAGCCATCCCTTCCCAGATCCTACTCAGAATACCACAGACAAGGTTTAGACTTTTCGGATCTCAGGAATGGCCATCCATGGGTTCTAACTTATACCACGAAGATACTAATAACTCAGACTCGGTCCCCTGTATTAGATATCTAAGAGATACTCATTCTAGCTTGGTTGCATGTAGAACGGAAGTGTTTGTCAGGCACGCGTTCATAAGTGAGAATGATGATGAGCGTCACATAATCATCACATTCATCATGTTCTTGGGTGCGAATGGATATCTTAGAAGTGGAATAAGTTGAATTCAATAGAAAATAGTAGTACTTTGCATTAAATCATGAGGAACAGCAGAGCTCCACACCTTAATCTATGGAGTGCAGAAACTCTACCGTTTGAAAATACATAAGTGATAATGGTCCAGGCATGGCCGAATGGCTAGCCCCCATGAAAGTCTAAGATAGCATAAAACTGATCAAAGATCCCCTTATACAATAGTAAAAAGTCCTATTTATACTAAACTAGTTACTAGGGTTTACAGAAGTAAGTAATTGATGCATAAATCCACTTCTAGGGCCCACTTGGTGTGTGCTTGGGCTGAGCTTGAATTTTACACGTGGAGAGGTCATTCTTGGAGTTGAACACCAGTTTGTAACGTGTTTCTGGCGTTCAACTCTGGTTTGTGACGTGTTTCTGGCGTTTAACTCTAGACTGCAGCGTAGAACTGGCGTTCAACGCCCTTTTGCGTCGTCTAAACTCGGCCAAAGTATGGACTATTATATATTGCTGGAAAGCCCTAGATGTCTACGTTCCAACGCAATTGGAAGCGCGCCATTTTGAGTTCTGTAGCTCCAGAAAATCACTTTGAGTGCAGGGAGGTCAGAATCCAACAGCATCAGCAGTCCTTCTTCAACCTTTGAATCTGATTTTTGCTCAAGTCCCTCAATTTCAGCCAGAAAATACCTGAAATCACAGAAAAACACACAAACTCATAGTAAAGTCCAGAAATGTGAATTTAACATAAAAACTAATAAAAACATCCCTAAAACTAACTAGATCCTACTAAAAACATACTAAAAATAATGCCAAAAAGCGTATAAATTATCCACTCATCACAACACCAAACGTAAATTGTTGCTTGTCCCCAAGCAACTGAAAATCAAATAGGATAAAAAGAAGAGAATTTAGTATAAATTCCAAACTATCAATGAAACATAGCTCCAATCAGATGAGCGGGACTTGTAGCTTTTTGCCTCTTGAATAGTTTTGGCATCTCACTTTATCCATTGAAGTTCAGAATGATTGGCATCTATAGGAACTCAGAGTTCAGATAGTGTTATTGATTCTCCTAGTTCAGTATGTTGATTCTTGAACACAGCTACTTTATGAGTCTTGGCCGTGGCCCTAAGCACTTTGTTTTCCAGTATTACCACCGGATACATAAATGCCACAGACACATAATTGGGTGAACCTTTTCAGATTGTGACTCAGCTTTGCTAAAGTCCCCAATTAGAGGTGTTCAGGGTTCTTAAGCACACTCTTCTTTTGCTTTGGACCTTGACTTTAACCGCTCAGTCTCAAGTTTTCACCTGACACCTTCACGCCACAAGCACATGGTTAGGGACAGCTTGGTTTAGCCGCTTAGGCTAGGATTTTATTCCTTTAGGCCCTCCTATCCACTGATGCTCAAAGCCTTGGGATCCTTTTTTTTTACCCTTGCCTTTTGGTTTTAAGGGTTATTGGCTTTTTGCTCTTGCCTCTTGGTTTTAAGAGCTTTTGGCTTTTTCTGCTTGCTTTTTCTTTCTCTCTCTCTCTCTCTCTCTCTATATATATATATATATATATATATATATATATATATATTTTTCCATTTTTTTTCTGCAAGATTTTGTGTTCACTGCTTTTTCTTGCTTCAAGAATCATTTTTATAATTTTTCAGATTATCAAATAACATGTCTCCTTGTCATCATTCTTTCAAGAGCCAACATATTTAACATTCATGAACAACAACTTCAAAAGACATATGCACTGGTCAAGCATTCATTCAGAAAACAAAAAGTATTGTCACCATATCAATATAATTAAACTAAGTTCAAGAATAAATTCTAAACTCATGTACTTCTTGTTCTTTTGAATTAAAACATTTTTTATTTAAGAGAGGTGATGGATTCATATTCACTACTTTAAGGCATAGACACTTAGACACTAATGATCATGTAATAAAGACACAAACATTGATAAACATTTAACATAAGAAAACGAAAAACAGAAAATTTAAGAACAAGGAATGAGTCCACCTTAGTGATGGTGGCATTTCCTTCTTGAGGAACCAATGATGTCGTTGAGCTCTTCTATGTCTCTTCCTTGTCTTTATTGCTCCTCCCTCATAGCTGATGTGTGGAAAACGATAAGACACAAAACTCACCGGCAAGTGCACCGGGTCGCATCAAGTAATAATAACTCACGGGAGTGAGGTCGATCCCACAGGGATTGAAGGATTGAGCAATTTTAGTTTAGTGGTTGATTTAGTCAAGCGAATCAAGATTTGGTTGAGTGATTTGTGATTTGCAGAATTTAGATTGCATGGAAAGTAAAGGGAATGGGTAAATTGCATTGAATTTAAAGAGAACTGAAATTTAAAGTGCTGAATCTTAAAGAACAAAAAATTAAATGGCAGAAACTTAGAACACAAGAAATGTAAATTGCAGAATCTTAAAGTGCAAGAAATGTAAATGGCTTGAATTGTAAAGGGAATTGGGAATTGGATTTGCAGAAATTAAACAAGGAAAAGTAAAATTCAACAAGCAGAGGAGTAGAAGATAACTTGAATTGAACCGGATCTAAAAACAGAATTGTAAATGAGCATGAAAAGCATTAAACAGAGGATGAAAATTGGAATTTAGATCTCAGGACCCAAGAGACTAGATAACCAAGTCTAGATCTCAATGCCTTCCTAGATCCAACAAGAACAATTGCAAAGGAAATGTAAATTGCAAAGAAAGTAGATGAAGAAGCAATTAACCGAAACTGAAATTCAATTAAGCAGAGAATTAAACAAGATCCCAAGGTGAGATTGAAACAGATTTCCTTCAATTCTCCAACCCAAGATCCAAGACAATTGTAATTGAAATTGAAAGCAAGAAAACCAAGAGGAAGGGAATTCAATTCTCCTTCCCCGAGACTTAGAAATTAAAATTCACTCAACACCAAAAGCTCTCCGAAAACTCTCTGAAAACTCAAAGGGAAAGCTCTCCGAAAAACTTAAATCCTATGCTATTTATACACTTCTTCAAATGGTCTTCAAGCCTTCAATTGGGCCTTTGTTCTTGATGGAATTGGGTTGATAGAGGCCTTGGTTGATTGCTCTTGGAGTCTGGAGAAGAACCGAATTGAACCGGGTTTGGAATCATGAAAGCTTGAGTAAAAGTTTGAGTAAAAGTTTGAGGCAAACTTTTACTCAAACTTTTCACATCAGCCACCCTCTTTTGCTGATACCAACGTTGGGGCAAAAGTTTGGGGTCAAACTTTTGCTCCAACGTTGGCCTCCCCTTGCACACTCATGGCGCCAATGTTTGCCAAAAAGTTAGAGGCAAACGTTGGCGCAAACTTTTGCTCTCCAGGGTGTGTTGTTCATGCGCCAACGTTTGCCAAAAAGTTTGAGGCAAACATTGGCGCAAACTTTTGCTCTCCAGGGTGTTGATTTGTGATGCCAAAAGTTTGCGAAAAAGTTTGAGGCAAACTTTTGCTCAAGCTTTTTGCCCAAAAGTTTGCACAAAAGTTTGAGGCAAACTTTTGCTCCAGCTTTTTGACCAAAAGTTTGCACAAAAGTTTGAGGCAAACTTTTGGTCCAGCTTTTTGCTCCCTGGTTCATTTTCACTTATTCCAAAAGTTTGAGCTAAAGTTTGAGGCAAACTTTTGCTCAAACTTTTTGTCCTCTCTTCCTCCTAGCCATTCCTCCTTGCTTCAACCTTTCTCCAAGCTTTCTTCACCTATCATTAATCAACCAAACACATCAAAGCTATGCTCAAAATCATGAGATATTCATTCTTTCATAATATGTGACAATTATAGCATAAAACCTCATGAAATTGCATTAATTCATACATGGTTGATTAAATCAAAGGAAACATGAAAATCTACCCAATTGGCTTGCTTATGGCTCAAGAAAGTGCATAATTCAATTGAAAACAAAAGAAAAAGGCTAGTGAAACTAGGCTAAGATGACTTGTCATCACAACACCAAACTTAAAGCTTGCTTGTCCCCAAGCAAGAAATGAATTATGCTCATAGGTTCTTTCAATTAAGACGGATTGAAGAACAACTTGTAAAGTCCTGTGAGTGAAGTGATCAAGTAACAGTGGGGTGAACTCTAAATTATATACTCATACAAGGGCTTCAGTGCTTACTAGTCCTCACATATTGGGAGTCTTAGGTCTTAGGATTTTCATCCAAATGGTATCATGGAGATCTCTTTATATGTAGTCACCTTGAAGCAGCTTATAGTTTCTATGCTTTGGCCTCGACTCTAAGTGTCATGTCTCAAAGCGGCTCTTTAGATAAGCTTTCAATCAATACTCCTGAACCAGTTGGTTTTAAGGTATTAGGTGTTAAAGCACCCCTAAGGATTTACTTGCTCAAGCCTCTTTCTTTGACACAACTTAACCACAAGCATTTACTAGGCTAACAACTCTTTGAATTTTGTTTCTTCTTTCTTTTTCTGCCTAGTAATTGATACTCAGAGCCTTGGGCCATGTTCTTTTTTCTTTTGTATTTTCTTTATTATCTTTTGTTTTGTTTGCTGCTTCTTGGATCAATAGATTTTTGAGAATCTCCACAATACTTCTTTGAACTTCATGTCCTGCCTATGAGCTCCCATGCAAGTTTTCACAAGCATGCAACCTCAATACATAATCATACAACTAGAACCACCACTTCTCCTAATCTTTTGCTTGCCTCAAAATTGTTTGATTCTTCAATCCTTCTTTTCAAAGAACTTTCATGTGATGCATTTTTTTTGAAATATTGAGTGCAAACAAGTTTTGGAGAGTATAGTGTTGTAAATGATCAAGCATCTTGCTTATTGAATTACAGAAAAACTATGCTATGCAGGCAGGCAGGGGTATTATGTAACTTTCAATTTAGCAGCATCTGATACAAAATAATCACTGAACAATACAACCTTTTGGAGTTCGCTTGCTTTCCTCTTCCTCATCATCATTGCCGATCTTTACATTCCTCTCTCTTCCTTTTGATAGATGATGCTAAATTTTTCCAAAAGTTTGTATGGTACCCTGCAGTGATATTGAAAGTTGCTTGTTCCCCAAGCACTTAGAGACAATGGTTAGTCTGCATAATTTATTTGTAGGCCTTTGAACTTACTTTGGTGTGGGAACACCAAACTTAGTACCTTGCCAATGGTTTTCATGCATCAAATTAACCATGTGTGAAACTCTTTTTTCTTTTTTTTTTTTTCAAAAGCAATAAAACTGAAAACTAGGAAACAGCAGAATAGTTAACTAGTTCATCCAACATGCTTGAAGCCAGCATTATGCAGAAAGTGAGAATGTGTTTTATGATGGGATTTTGGTGGAACACCAAACTTAGAATCCTTCATTCTCCCTTAGATTGTTTTGGTGTGCAACACCAAACTTAGCTTCTTGCAATATAGATGAAGTTAATTAACCTTTTTATTAAAATAACTATGGAAAGAAAACTACCTCAGGTTGGGTTGCCTCCCAACAAGCGCTCTTTTATTGTCATTAGCTTGACATCCTCTGTGCTTGCTCAGTTCAGATTCTGAGCTTCCTTCTCCTTGTCCCCTTGTCCTCCTAAGTGAGGCTTTGCTTTGTGATGCTCATCCTGAATGAGTGATTCTTTTCCTTTAGCCCTCTTCTCACTCATTTCTGTGAGATTCTTAGCTAATTGTTCCATTTGCCTCTCAATTCTTCCGAGTGAGGCCTCCTGGTGTTTGCTTATCATCTCTTGATGTGTCATCATTCTCTCTACTAAGATCTCTAGATTGGTGATCCTCTGAGAGTCTTGTGAGATTGGTTGGTTGTGGGGTGTTGGGGGTTGGAAGGGTGGGTAGTGTGGTGGTATGTAGTGATTGTTCTTGGTATGGTGGTGTTTTTGCAGGTTTGGGAAATTGGGGTTGTTGTAGTTGAAGTCCCTTTGTTCCTGATGTTGAGATTCCCTCATTCTTAGATAAGAATGTGGCTTCCATGGTGGAAATTGTGCATTCACTGTAGTAGAATGGAGAAAATCAATTTGTCTAGCTATTGACTCCAATTGTTGCTACGTTTGCTGATGTAGCTGTTTGCTTTGATTCATGACTGCCTTCATTCCTTCAAGATTCATTATCTCCTTTTCTGAAGTTGCATTCTGTGGGGTCTCAAATGAGTGTTGGTTATTGGCTCTCTTGTCATTGAACTCTGCAGTTCCTTGGCCAGCTGCTGGTGCTTTGAGTAGGTCATCTGAGAAGTAATCCACCGCTCTTCTTGTTTCTGGGGTTAATCCTTCATAGAACGCTTGGAAACCCACTTTGTCATTTGCTTTCTTGTATCTTTCCCATACTTTGAACAATGGTTCTTCCTCTCCTTATATGAATGGATGTATTCCCTCTTTCATCTTGATGTTTTGTTGGGATGAGGAGAATTTGGCTAGAAATTTGGCAACCAAATCATCCCAACTAGTGATACTTCCTTGGGGAAAAGTTTTAAGCCATTGTGCAGCGTCATCCTTTAGTGAAAAAGGGAATAGCAAGAGCTTATAGGCATCATGATTTATACTATCGAAGTTGACAACACCACAGGTCCTCAGAAAAATGGATAGGTGCTGTTTAGGATCCTCCAATGGATTTCCACCATAGGAACAATTGTTCTCTATTAGTGTAATGAGTTGTGGCTTCATGTTGTGGTGTTCTTCTTTCTCAGAAACTCCTTCTTCAATGATATCCATCCCTCTGGCTGCTCTTCTTCCCTGTGACATATAAATCAACAACGGAACACACAGTGATTCTTTTGAAAATTATGTGTAGTCAGTTGAGACAAAACTTCAAACAGTTAGTGGGTTAGTCAAAAATTAAAGAAACAGGAAATAAAAATGCTAGATCTAGATCACCACCTCACTTAATCATTGTCAATCTAATCAATCCCCGGCAACGGCGCCAAAAACTTGATGTGCAGAAAACGATCCGACACAAAACTCACCGGCAAGTGCACCGGGTCGCATCAAGTAATAATAACTCACGGGAGTGAGGTCGATCCCACAGGGATTGAAGGATTGAGCAATTTTAGTTTAGTGGTTGATTTAGTCAAGCGAATCAAGATTTGGTTGAGTGATTTGTGATTTGCAGAATTTAGATTGCATGGAAAGTAAAGGGAATGGGTAAATTGCATTGAATTTAAAGAGAACTGAAATTTAAAGTGCTGAATCTTAAAGAACAAGAAATTAAATGGCAGAAACTTAGAACGCAAGAAATGTAAATTACAGAATCTTAAAGTGCAAGAAATGTAAATGGCTTGAATTGTAAAGGGAATTGGGAATTGGATTTACAAAAATTAAACAAAGAAAGTAAAATTCAACAAGCAGAGGAGTAGAAGATAACTTGGATTGAACCGGATCTAAAAACAGAATTGTAAATGAGCATGAAAAGCATTAAATAGAGGATGTAAAACTGGAATTTAGATCTCAGGACCCAAGAGACTAGATAACCAAGTGTAGATCTCAATGCCTTCCTAGATCCAACAAGAACAATTGCAAAGGAAATGTAAATTGAAAAGAAAGTAGATGAAGAAGCAATTAACCGAAACTGAAATTCAATTAAGCAGAGAATTAAACAAGATCCCAAGGTGAGATTGAAACAGATTTCCTTCAATTCTCCAAGCCAAGATCCAAGACAATTGTAATTGAAATTGAAAGCAAGAAAACTAAGAGGAAGGGAATTCAATTCTCCTTCCCCGAGACTTAGAAATTAAAATTCACTCAACACCAAAAGCTCTCCGAAAACTCTCTCTGAAAACTCAAAGGAAAAGCTCTCCGAAAAACTTAAATCCTATGCTATTTATACACTTTCTTCAAATGGTCTTCAAGCCTTCAATTAGGCCTTTGCTCTTGATGGAATTGGGTTGATAGAGGCCTTGGTTGATTACTCTTGGAGTCTGGAGAAGAACCGAATTGAACTGGGTTTGGAATCATGAAAGCTTGAGTAAAAGTTTGAGTAAAAGTTTGAGGCAAACTTTTACTCAAACTTTTCACATCAGCCACCCTCTTTTGCTGATACCAACAATGGGGCAAAAGTTTGGGGTCAAACTTTTGCTCCAACGTTGGCCTCCCCTTGCACACTCATGGCGCCAACGTTTTTGAAGAAGTTAGAGGCAAACGTTGGCGCAAACTTTTGCTCTCCAGGGTGTGTTGTTCATGCGCCAACGTTTGCAAAAAAGTTTGAGGCAAACGTTGGCGCAAACTTTTGCTCTCCAGGGTGTTGATTTGTGATGCCAAAAGTTTTCCAAAAAGTTTGAGGCAAACTTTTGCTCAAGCTTTTTGCCCAAAAGTTTGAGGCAAACTTTTGCTCCAGCTTTTTGCCCAAAAGTTTGCACAAAAGTTTGAGGCAAACTTTTGGTCCAGCTTTTTGCTCCCTGGTTCATTTTCACTTATTCCAAAAGTTTGAGCTAAAGTTTGAGGCAAACTTTTGCTCAAACTTTTTGTCCTCTCTTCCTCCTAGCCATTCCTCCTTGCTTCAACCTTTCTCCAAGCTTTCTTCACCTATCATTAATCAACCAAACACATCAAAGCTATGCTCAAAATCATGAGATATTCATTCTTTCATAATATGTGACAATTATAGCATAAAACCTCATGAAATTGCATTAATTCATACATGGTTGATTAAATCAAAGGAAACATGAAAATCTACCCAATTGGCTTACTTATGGCTCAAGAAAGTACATAATTCAATTGAAAACAAAAGAAAAAGGCTAGTGAAACTAGGCTAAGATGACTTGTCATCACAACACCAAACTTAAAGCTTGCTTGTCCCCAAGCAAGAAATGAATTATGCTCATAGGTTCTTTCAATTAAGACGGATTGAAGAACAACTTGTAAAGTCCTGTGAGTGAAGTGATCAAGTAATAGTGGGATGAACTCTAAATTATATACTCATACAAGGGCTTTAGTGCTTACTAGTCCTCACATATTGGGAGTCTTAGGTCTTAGGATTTTCATCCAAATAGTATCATGGAGATCTCTTTATATGTAGTCACCTTGAAGCAGCTTATAGTTTCTGTGCTTTGGCCTCGACTCTAAGTGTCATGTCTCAAAGCAGCTCTTTAGATAAGTTTTCAATCAATACTCCTGAACCAGTTGGTTTTAAGGTATTAGGTGTTAAAGCACCCCTAAGGATTTACTTGCTCAAGCCTCTTTCTTTGACACAACTTAACCACAAGCATTTACTAGGCTAACAACTCTTTGAATTTTGTTTCTTCTTTCTTTTTTTGCCTAGTAATTGATACTCAGAGCCTTGGGCCATGTTCTTTTTGCTTTTGTATTTTCTTTATTATCTTTTGTTTTGTTTGCTGCTTCTTGGATCAATAGATTTTTGAGAATCTCCACAATACTTCTTTGAACTTCATGTCCTGCCTATGAGCTCCCATGCAAGTTTTCATAAGCATGCAACCTCAATACATAATCATACAACTAGAACCACCACTTCTCCTAATCTTTTGCTTGCCTCAAAATTGTTTGATTCCTCAATCCTTCTTTTCAAAGAACTTTCATGTGATGCATTTTTTTTGAAATATTGAGTGCAAACAAGTTTTGGAGAGTATAGTGTTGTAAATGATCAAGCATCTTGCTTATTGAATTACAGAAAAACTATGCTATGCAGGCAGGCAGGGGTATTATGTAACTTTCAATTTAGCAGCATCTGATACAAAATAATCACTGAACAATACAACCTTTTGGAGTTCGCTTGCTTTCCTCTTCCTCATCATCATTGCCGATCTTTACATTCCTCTCTCTTCCTTTTGATAGATGATGCTAAATCTTTCCAAAAGTTTGTATGGTACCCTGCAGTGATATTGAAAGTTGCTTGTTCCCCAAGCACTTAGAGACAATGGTTAGTCTGCATGATTTATTTGTAGGCCTTTGAACTTACTTTGGTGTGGGAACACCAAACTTAGTACCTTGCCAATGGTTTTCATGCATCAAATTAACCATGTGTGAAACTCTTTTTTCTTTTTTTTTTTTCAAAAGCAATAAAACTGAAAACTAGGAAACAGCAGAATAGTTAACTAGTTCATCCAACATGCTTGAAGCCATCATTATGCAGAAAGTGAGAATGTGTTTTATGATGGGATTTTGGTGGAACACCAAACTTAGAATCCTTCATTCTCCCTTAGATTGTTTTGGTGTGCAACACCAAACTTAGCTTCTTGCAATATAGATGAAGTTAATTAACCTTTTTATTAAAATAACTATGGAAAGAAAACTACCTCAGGTTGGGTTGCCTCCCAACAAGCGCTCTTTTATTGTCATTAGCTTGACATCCTCTGTGCTTGCTCAGTTCAGATTCTGAGCTTCCTTCTCCTTGTCCCCTTGTCCTCCTAAGTGAGGCTTTGCTTTGTGATGCTCATCCTGAATGAGTGATTCTTTTCCTTTAGCCCTCTTCTCACTCATTTCTGTGAGATTCTTAGCTAATTGTTCCATTTGCCTCTCAATTCTTCCGAGTGAGGCCTCCTGGTGTTTGCTTATCATCTCTTGATGTGTCATCATTCTCTCTACTAAGATCTCCAGATTGGTGATCCTCTGAGAGTCTTGTGAGATTGGTTGGTTGTGGGGTGTTGGGGGTTGGAAGGGTGGGTAGTGTGGTGGTATGTAGTGATTGTTGTTGGTATGGTGGTGTTTTTGCAGGTTTGGGAAATTGGGGTTGTTGTAGTTGAAGTCCCTTTGTTCCTGATGTTGAGATTCCCTCATTCTTAGATAAGAATGTGGCTTCCATGGTGGAAATTGTGCATTCATTGTAGTAGAATGGAGAAAATCAATTTGTCTAGCTATTGACTCCAATTGTTGCTAAGTTTGCTGATGTAGCTGTTTGCTTTGATTCATGACTGCCTTCATTCCTTCAAGATTCATTATCTCCTTTTCTGAAGTTGCATTCTGTGGGGTCTCAAATGAGTGTTGGTTATTGGCTCTCTTGTCATTGAACTCTGCAGTTCCTTGGCCAGCTGCTGTTGCTTTGAGTAGGTCATCTGAGAATTAATCCACCGCTCTTCTTGTTTCTGGGGTTAATCCTTCATAGAACGCTTGGAAACCCACTTTGTCATTTGCTTTCTTGTATCTTTCCCATGCTTTGAACAATGGTTCTTCCTCTCCTTGTATGAATGGATGTATTCCCTCTTTCATCTTGATGTTTTGTTGGGATGAGGAGAATTTGGCTAGAAATTTGGCAACCAAATCATCCCAACTAGTGATACTTCCTTGGGAAAAAGTTTCAAGCCATTGTGCAGCGTCATCCTTTAGTGAAAAAGGGAATAGCAAGAGCTTATAGACATCATGATTTATACTATCGAAGTTGACAACACCACAGGTCCTCAGAAAAATGGATAGGTGCTGTTTAGGATCCTCCAATGGATTTCCACCATAGGAACAATTGTTCTCTATTAGTGTAATGAGTTGTGGCTTCATGTTGTGGTGTTCTTCTTTCTCAGAAACTCCTTCTTCAATGATATCCTTCCCTCTGGCTGCTCTTCTTCCCTGTGACATATAAATCAACAACGGAACACACAGTGATTCTTTTGAAAATTTTGTGTAGTCAGTTGAGACAAAACTTCAAACAGTTAGTGGGTTAGTCAAAAATTAAAGAAACAGAAAATAAAAATGCTAGATCTAGATCACCACCTCACTTAATCATTGTCAATCTAATCAATCCCCGGCAACGGCCCCAAAAACTTGATGTGCGGAAAACGATCCGACACAAAACTCACCGGCAAGTGCACCGGGTCGCATCAAGTAATAATAACTCACGGGAGTGAGGTCGATCCCACAGGGATTGAAGGATTGAGCAATTTTAGTTTAGTGGTTGATTTAGTCAAGCGAATCAAGATTTGGTTGAGTGATTTGTGATTTGCAGAATTTAGATTGCATGGAAAGTAAAGGGAATGGGTAAATTGCATTGAATTTAAAGAAAACTGAAATTTAAAGTGCTGAATCTTAAAGAACAAGAAATTAAATGGCAGAAACTTAGAACGCAAGAAATGTAAATTGCAGAATCTTAAAGTGCAAGAAATGTAAATGGCTTGAATTGTAAAGGGAATTGGGAATTGGATTTACAAAAATTAAACAAGGAAAAGTAAAATTCAACAAGCAGAGGAGTAGAAGATAACTTGGATTGAACTGGATCTAAAAACAGAATTGTAAATGAGCATGAAAAGCATTAAACAGAGGATGTAAAATTGGAACTTAGATCTCAGGACCCAAGAGACTAGATAACCAAGTCTAGATCTCAATGCCTTCCTAGATCCAACAAGAACAATTGCAAAGGAAATGTAAATTGCAAAGAAAGTAGATGAAGAAGCAATTAACCGAAACTGAAATTCAATTAAGCAGAGAATTAAACAAGATCCCAAGGTGAGATTGAAACAGATTTCCTTCAATTCTCCAACCCAAGATCCAAGACAATTGTAATTGAAATTGAAAGCAAGAAAACTAAGAGGAAGGGAATTCAATTCTCCTTCCCCGAGACTTAGAAATTAAAATTCACTCAACACCAAAAGCTCTCCGAAAACTCTCTCTGAAAACTCAAAGGGAAAGCTCTCCGAAAAACTTAAATCCTATGCTATTTATACACTTTCTTCAAATGGTCTTCAAGCCTTCAATTGGGCCTTTGCTCTTGATGGAATTGGGTTGATAGAGGCCTTGGTTGATTGCTCTTGGAGTCTGGAGAAGAACCGAATTGAACCGGGTTTGGAATCATGAAAGCTTGAGTAAAAGTTTGAGTAAAAGTTTGAGGCAAACTTTTACTCAAACTTTTCACATCAGCCGCCCTCTTTTGCTGATACCAACGTTGGGGCAAAAGTTTGGGGTCAAACTTTTGCTCCAACGTTGGCCTCCCCTTGCACACTCATGGCGCCAACGTTTGCCAAAAAGTTAGAGGCAAACGTTGGCGCAAACTTTTGCTCTCCAGGGTGTGTTGTTCATGCGCCAACGTTTGCCAGAAAGTTTGAGGCAAACGTTGGCGCAAACTTTTGCTCTCCAGGGTGTTGATTTGTGATGCCAAAAGTTTGCCAAAAAGTTTGAGGCAAACTTTTGCTCAAGCTTTTTGCCCAAAAGTTTGCACAAAATTTTGAGGCAAACTTTTGCTCCAGCTTTTTGCCCAAAAGTTTGCACAAAAGTTTGAAGCAAACTTTTGGTCAAGCTTTTTGCTCCCTGGTTCATTTTCACTTATTCCAAAAGTTTGAGCTAAAGTTTGAGGTAAACTTTTGCTCAAACTTTTTGTCCTCTCTTCCTCCTAGCCATTCCTCCTTGCTTCAACCTTTCTCCAAGCTTTCTTTACCTATCATTAATCAACCAAACACATCAAAGCTATGCTCAAAATCATGAGATATTCATTCTTTCGTAATATGTGACAATTATAGCATAAAACCTCATGAAATTACATTAATTCATACATGGTTGATTAAATCAAAGGAAACATGAAAATCTACCCAATTGGCTTGCTTATGGCTCAAGAAAGTGCATAATTCAATTGAAAACAAAAGAAAAAGGCTAGTGAAACTAGGCTAAGATGACTTGTCATCAATAGCTATTTGATCTTCTCTAATTTCGTGAAGGATGATGGAGTGCTCTTGATGTTCCACCCTTAGTTGTCCCATGTTAGAACTTAGTTCTCCTTGGGAGGTGTTGATTTGCTCCCAATAGTTCTGTAAGGAAAGTGCATCCCTTGAGGTATCTCAGGGATCTCTTGATTTGCAGTCAAATGTTCTACCACTGAGCTATAGACCCTTGAGATGAATCTCTCCATCTCCTATGACTTGGAGGTGGAAGCTTTTGTCTTCTCTTTTCTCTTTCTAGAGGTTTCTCTGGTCTTAGGTGCCATCAATGGTTATGGAAAAACAAAAAAGCTATGCTTTTACCATACCAAACTTAGAATATTGCTCGCCCTCGAGCAAAAGAAGAGAGAATAGTAGAAGAAGAAGATTTGGAGGTGAGTTGATGGTTTGAATTGGAGTGGGTGGGTGTAGTGGGTTGTATGATGGTTTTAGGGGAGTAATGGATGTGAGTGGTGAAGGGTTCTTGGGAAAGGGTGATATAGGATTATGAGGAGGTAAGGTGAGTGGAGGTATGTGGGGATCCTGTGGGGTCCACAGATCCTGAGGTGTCAAGGATTTGCATCCCTGCACCAATTAGGCATGTAAAACACCTTTGCATGCAATTCTGGCGTTTAAACGCCGAACTGATGCTTGTTCTGGGCATTCAACGCCCAGATGTAGCATGTTTCTGGCATTGAACGCCAGCTCCATGCTTGTTTCTGGTGTTCAGCGCCAGCTCCATGCTCTGTTCTGGCGTTGAACGCCAGCCAGATGCTCCTTACTGGCGTTTAAACGCGAGTAAGCCCTTCCTCCAGGGTGTGATTTTTCTTCTGCTGTTTTTGATTCTGTTTTTAATTTTTTGATTTATTTTGTGACTCCATATGATCATGAACCTAATAAAACATGAAAGAACAACAAAAATAAAAATAAAATTAGATAAATAAAAATTGGGTTGCCTCCCAACAAGCGCTTCTTTAATGTCAATAGCTTGACAGTGGACTCTCACGGAGCCTTACAGTTGTTCAGAGCATTGTTGAGACTCCCTAACACCAAACTTAGAGTTTGGATATGGGAGTTCAACACCAAAATTAGAGTTTGACTGTGGGGGCTCTGGTTGACTATGTTTTGAGAGAAGCTTACTGTGCCTCTTTTCCATGTTTACAGAAGGATGTCCTTGAGTTTTAAACTCAACGGAGTCCTCATTCAATTGAAGGATTAGTTCACCTCTGTTAACATCAATCACAGCTCTTGCTGTGGCTAGGAAGGGACTTCCAAGGATGATGGATTCATCCTCATCCTTCCCAGTATCTAGGATTATGAAATCAGCAGGGATGTAAAGGCCTGCAACCTTTACTAACATGTCCTCTACTTATCCATAAGCCTATTTTCTGGAATTGTCTGCCATCTCTAATGAGATTTTAGCAGCTTGTACCTCAAAGATTCCCAGTTTCTCCATTACAGATAGTGGCATGAGGTTTATTCCTGACCCAAGATCACATAGAGCCTTCTCAAAGGTCATGGTGCCTATGGTACAAGGTATTAGGAATTTTTCAGGATCCTATTTCTTCTGAGGCAATTTCAGTTGATCCAATGCATTTAGTTCATTGGTGAACAGGGGAGGTTCATCTCCCCAAGTCTCACTACCAAATAAATTGGCATTTAGCTTCATGATTGCACCAAGGAACTTGGCAACTTGCTCTTCAGTAACATCCTCATTCTCTTCAGAAGAAGAATACTCATCAGAGCTCATGAAGGGCGTAAGGAGGTTCACTGGAATCTCTATGGTCTCTAAATGAGTCTCAGATTCCTTTAATTCCTCAGAGGGAAACTCCTTATTGATCACTGGACGTCCCAGGAGGTCTTCCTCACTGGGATTCACGTCCTCTCCCTCCCTTACAGGTTCGGCCATGGTGATCAATTCAATGGCCTTGCACTCTCCTTTTAGGTTTTCTTCTGTATTGCTTGGGAGAGTACTAGGAGAGGTTTCAACGATCTTCTTACTCAGCTGGCCCACTTATGCCTCCAAATTTCTAATGGAGGACCTTGTTTCATTCATGAAACTCAGAGTGGCCTTAGATAGATCAGAGAATAAGTTTGCTAAATTAGAGGTATTTTGTTCAGAGTTCTCTGTCTGTTGCTGAGTGGATGATGGAAAAGGCTTGCTATTGCTAAACCTGTTTCTTCCACCATTATTAAAGCCTTGTTGACGCTTTTGTTGATCCTTCCATGAGAGATTTGGATGATTTCTCCATGAGGGGTTATAGGTGTTTCCATATGGTTCACCCATGTAATTCACCTCTGCTATTGCAGGGTTCTCAGGATCATAAGCTTCTTCTTCAGAAGATGCCTCTTGAGTACTGTTGGATGCAGCTTGCATTCCATTCAGACTCTGAGAAATCATATTGACTTGCTGAGTCAATATTTTATTCTGGGCCAATATGGCATTCAGAGTATCAATTTCAAGAACTCCCTTCTTCTGAGGCGTCCCATTACTCACAGGATTCCTCTCAGAAGTGTACATGAACTGGTTATTAGCAACCATGTCAATGAGTTCTTGAGCTTCTGCAGGCATTTTCTTTAGGTGAATGGATCCACCTGCAGAAGTATCCAATGACATCTTAGCTAATTCAGACAGACCATCATAGAATATATCCAGGATGGTCCATTCTGAAAGCATGTCAGAAGGACACTTTTTGGTCAGTTCCTTGTATCTTTCCCAAGCTTCATAGAGGGATTCACCTTCCTTCTGTCTGAAGGTTTGAACATCCACTCTAAGCTTACTGAGCTTTTGAGGAGGAAAGAACTTGGCTAAGAAAGCCGTGACCAGCTTATCCCAAGAGTTCAGGCTGTCTTTGGGTTGAGAGTCCAACCACACTCTAACTCTGTCTCTTACAGCAAACGGGAAAAGCATAAGCCTGTAGACCTCGGGATCAACCCCATTGGTCTTAACAGTATCACAGATCTGCAAGAATTCAGTTAAGAACTGAAAAGGATCTTCAGATGAAAGTCCATGAAACTTGCAGTTCTGCTGCATCAGAGAAACTAATTGAGGTTTCAGCTCAAAGTTGTTTGCTCCAATGGTAGGAATTGAGATGATTCTTCCATGTAAATTGGAATTAGGTGCAGTAAAGTCACCAAGCATCCTCCTTGCATTATTATTATTTTAGGGTGCCATCTCCTCTTCCTGTTCGAAAATTCCTATAAGGTTGTCTCTGGATTATTGTATTTTAGCTTCTCTTAGTTTCCTTTTCAGAGTCCTTTCAGGTTCAGGATCTGCTTCAACAAGAATGTTCTTGTCCTTGCTCCTGCTCATATGACAAAGAAGGGAATAACAAAGAAAATATGGAATCCTTTATGTCACAGTATAGAGATTCCTTTGTATGAGTAGAAGAAGAAAAGAATGTAATGTAAATAAAGAGAAGGGAGGAGAATCCAAACACAAAGGTGAGGAGAGCAGAGATATGAGATGAAGAGAAATGTTAGTAAGTAAATAAATAAATAGAGAAAGATGAGAGAGAGAAGTTTTCGAAAATAATTTTTGAAAAAGAGTTAGTGATTTTCGAAAATTAAAGGAGAATTAAGATTAAAATTAAAATTTAAACAATTAATTAATTAAAAAGAATTTTTGAAAAAGAGGGAGGTATTTTCGAAAATTAGAGAGGGATAGTTAGTTAGGTAGTTTTGAAAGAGATAAGAAACAAACAAAAAGTTAATTAGTTAGTTGAAACATATTTTGAAAATCAATTTTTTATTAAAAGATAAGAAGATAAGAAGTTAGAAAAGATATTTTAAAAAGATATGATATGAAAAGGTAGGATTAAAAAGATATGATTTTGAAAAAGATAAGATAAAAAGATATTTTTGAAAAGACATGATTGAAATTAGTTTTGAAAAAGATTTGATTTTTAAAATCACAATTAGTGACTTGATTCACAAGAAATCACAAGATATGATTCTCGAACTTAAAGTTTGAATCTTTCTTAACAAGCAAGTAACAAACTTGAAATTTTTGAGTCAAAACATTAATTGTTGATGATATTTTCGAAAATATGATGTAAAATTAAGAAAAATATTTTTAAAAAAAATATTTTTTAAATTTTCAAAAATAAATAAGAAAAATGAAAAAGATATGATTTTTGAAAAAGATAAGATTTTTAAATTGAAAATTTTATTTGACTCATAAGAAACAATTGAATTTTAAAAATTTTTGAAAAAGTCAATCCAAATTTTCGAAATTTATGAGAGAAAAAAGGAAAGATATTTTTTTGATTTTTGAATTTTTAAAGATGAGAGAGAAAAACATGAAAAATGATGCAATGCATGAAAATTGTGGATCTAAACATGTGATGCATGCAAGAACACTATGAATGTCAAGATGAACATCAAGAACTTATTTTTGGAAAATTTTCAAGAAAAGAAAACATGCAAAACACCAAACTTAGAAATTTTTCATGTATAGACACTATGAATGCAAGAATGCATATCAAAAACAAGAAAAGACACAAAACAAGAAAATATGAAGATCAAACAAGAAGACTGGCCAAGAACAACTTGAAGATCATGAAGAACACTATGAATGCATGAATTTTCGAAAAATGCATAAATTTTTAGAAAAAAAATGCAGTTGACACCAAACTTAAAAATTGACTCAAGACTCAAATAAGAAACACAAAATATTTTTGATTTTTTTTGATTTTATAAATTTTTTTTTTATTTTTTCGAAAATTAATATGAAAAAGAAAAATAAGGATTCCAAAATTTTTAATATGAATTCCAGGAATCTTGTGCTCTTTAGTCTAAAGCTCCAATCTCAGGGTTAGACATGGCTTAATAGCCAGCCAAGCTTTAGAAGATACAAATCAGGCATACAACAGCTGAAACTTCATCTAACTTCATATACTTATAAGTGGAAGCCTCAGTCTAAAAGAATTAGACATGGCTTTACAGCCAGCTAGGCTTCTACATGCTTCATGAAACACTAGAATTCATTCTTAAAAATTCTGAAGAAAAATATATTTTTGAAAAGATTTATATTTTTTTTTGAAAGATTTTTGAAGAAATATTTTTGAAAATAAAATAAAAAGAAAATTACCTAATCTGAGCAACAAGATGAACCGTCAGTTGTCCAAACTCGAACAATCCCCGGCAACGGCGCCAAAAACTTGGTATGCGAAATTGTTACTCTGAGGTTGTAAAATTTGTTGTTTGTTCTCTCCCTGGCAATGGCGCCAATAACTGGTGCACAATACCATAGTCCAAACATAACTTCACAACTTCGCACAACTAACCAGCAAGTGCACTGGGTCGTCCAAGTAATAAAACCTTACGTGAGTAAGGGTCGATCCCACGGAGATTGTTGGTATGAAGCAAGCTATGGTCATCTTGTTAATCTCAGTTAGGCGGATATCAAATGGTTATGGAGTTTTCGAATAATAATAATAAATAAACAGAAAATAAAGATAGAAATACTTATGTAATTCATTGGTGAGAATTTCAAATAAGCATATAGAGATGCTTTCGTTCCTCTGAATCTCTGCTTTCCCGCTGTCTTCATCCAATCAGTCTTACTCCTTTCCATGGCAAGTTTTCTGTAAGGGCATCACCGTTGTCAATGGCTACATCCCATCCTCTCTGTGAAAATGGTCCAAATGCTCTGTCACGGCATGGCTAATCATCTGGAGGTTCTCGATCATACTGGAATAGGATTTACTATCCTTTTGCGTCTGTCACTACGCCCAGCACTCGCGAGTTTGAAGTTCGTCACAGCCATCCCTTCCCAGATCCTACACGGAATACCACAGACAAGGTTTAGACTTTCTGGATCTCAGGAATGGCCATCCATGGGTTCTAACTTATACCACGAAGATACTAATTACTCGGACTCGGTCCCCTTTTTAGATATCTAAGAGATACTCATTCTAGCTTGGTTGCATGTGGAACGGAAGTGTTTGTCAGGCACGTGTTCATAAGTGAGAATGATGATGAGCGTCACATAATCATCACATTCATCATGTTCTTGGGTGCGAATGGATATCTTAGAAGCGGAATAAGTTGAATTGAATAGAAAATAGTAGTACTTTGCATTAAATCATGAGGAACAGCAGAGCTCCACACCTTAATCTATGGAGTGCAGAAACTCTACCATTTGAAAATACATAAGTGATAATGGTCCAGGCATGGCCGAATGGCCAGACCCCATGAAATTCTAAGATAGCATAAAACTGATCAAAGATCCCCTTATACAATAGTAAAAAGTCCTATTTATACTAAACTAGTTACTAGGGTTTACAGAAGTAAGTAATTGATGCATAAATCCACTTCCGGGGCCCACTTGGTGTGTGCTTGGGCTGAGCTTGAAGTTTACACGTGGATAGGTTATTCTTGGAGTTGAACGCCAGTTTGTAACGTGTTTTTGGCGTTCAACTCTGGTTTGTGACGTGTTTCTGGCGTTTAACTCCAGACTGCAGCGTAGAACTGACGTTCAACACCCTTTTGTGTCATCCAAACTCGGCCAAAGTATGGACTATTATATATTGCAGGAAAGCCCTGGATGTCTACGTTCCAACGCAATTAGAAGCGCGCCATTTTGAGTTTTGTAGCTCCAGAAAATCCACTTTGAGTGCAGGGAGGTCAGAATCGAACAACATCAGCAGTCCTTCTTCAACCTCTGAATCTGATTTTTGCTCAAGTCCATCAATTTCAGCCAGAAAATACCTGAAATAACAGAAAAACACAAAAACTAATAGTAAAATCCAGAAATGTGAATTTAACATAAAAACTAATAAAAACATCCCTAAAAGTAACTAGATCCTACTAAAAACATACTAAAAACAATGCCAAAAAACGTATAAATTATCCGCTCATCATAAGTCATGTTCAATGAGTATCTAATTAGCAGGCATGCACTCTAAGAAAGCAAAGTGGACTCAATGCATTTAGAGGAAAGCAAGTGAGTGAGGAGGAAGCACCAAATTGAAGGTACATGATTAAAATAAACCAAAATGGCATTCGTGCATTTCCTCAAACACTTGGCGTGCAGTTATTAAGCAATGAGCATTTATGAGATACTCAACCAATTAGAAGCCCAAAATGAAATAACAATCATCACATAACATCACCTACTGACAAAGATAATGAAAGGCAACAAGAAGATCTATTAAAGCAAATTAAAACTCAAATTCAACATCCATGGAAAAGCAAGAAAAAGGAAAAGTAAACAAACAAAAAGTAAGTAGTATAATCATGCAACTAACTAGAGAAAATAAGTGAAACAATAAGAAACATCTAACTAGAGAAAGAGAGTATGCAAAGAAAGTAAGAGATAAGATATAGAAGAAGTAGAACCTTGAGAAGTGTAAAAGAACAAGGTAGAATTTTCTTTTTGTAAAAATGAGAAAGAGATAGAAGAGATGTAGTGCCACTGGAGGTGGTGGTGGTCGCCGGTGAGTAGCCGGAGACGGTGGTGGTGGGTTGTGGAAGAGAAAGAAGAGAAGAAAGGTGATGGAGAAGGAAGAAGAAAGAAACAAGAAAGAAGGTAGGAGAGGGATAGAAGTAGGACACGGTAGCTTTAAAACTAGTTCGCGTAACCGACACGCGTGCGCACGGTGTGCTGGTGCGCCAGTGAGGGTGGAGCGAGGGACGCGTACGCATGAAGTGAGTTGGGCGCCTGGCATAGAGTTGGCACAAAGTAGGCCAAACTCTCGGGTTAATTGTACCAGAGTTGACATGCAGCACAGGCGCGCGGACGCGCCAAGTACGCCTGCGCGTCAGTGCGGGCATAGAATAGGCACACTTATGGCACAACTCTCTGGTTTTTGTAGCAGGGAGTTCATATTGCGCAACCGGTGCGCGCGCACAGTGCGCTTGCGCGTCGATGGCCAGGTTGCAGGGGGCGCGCAAGTGGCATGCAGGCTGGCGCGTGAGTGCGTGACATGAAGTGGGCACAAAGTGGGCATACGTCTCGGGTTTTTGGACCAGGAGTATGAAATGCACCACCGGCGCGCGCACAGTGCGCTTGCACGCGGATGCCCCCTTTTCCCTTGTTTTTTTTTAACATAGAGAAGGCTATTCTAACACATACTTGGCATGTGTTTAAGCTAGTAGTCAAAGAGACATTCATAAATTTATGCACTATTCAAAACATAGCATTCTCTCTACTTCAACAATTCTTCCATATCAAAATAATTAAATCTATATAAACATCCTAGTTATCCAACAAGATCAACAAAACTAGCATTCCTATGCAATCAACAACATCAAGAAGTAACAAAATATACAAAAATCTAGAGCTAAAAGCAAGAAGGTATTCACAAGGAAGATCTTCACACGGTGGGGTGCCTCCCACCAAGCACTTTTCTTTAACGTCCTTAAGTTGGACGGTCAGTCGCTCAAGCTTCTCCTCCTCTAGGTGCATCCGTTAATAGGAACACCTCTAGCTCTTTTGGAAACTTGTAGCCATGGTAATTCTTCACTCTATGTCCATTCACCATGAAAGTTGCTTCACTTTTAGGATCAAACAATTCCATCACTCCATAGGGCTTTATCTCCTTCACCTTGAAGGGTCCTTCCTATCTAGAACAGAGCTTGCCAGGCATGAATCTAAGCCTCGAATTGTAGAGGAGAACCTCAACTCCTTCTTGAAAATCCTTCTTCCAGATGTGATGATCATGAAATTCTTTAGTCTTTTCCTTGTAGATCCAGGCATTCTCATATGCTTCGTTCCTCAAACACTCGAGCTCCTCTAGCTGTAATTTTCTGGCCACACCCACCTTGATTAAATCCATGTTGCACTGCTTTACCGCTCAATAGGTTTTATGGTCAATCTCCACCGGAAGGTGGCATGCCTTACCATAGATGATCCGGAAGGGACTCATCCCTAACAGAGTCTTGTAGGCCGTTCTATACGCCCATAGTGCATCTCCTAGCCGGAGGCTCCAATCCTTCTTTTGTAGATTTACCACTTTCTCCAAGATTCTCTTAATCTCTTGGTTGGACACTTTCGCTTGTCCGTTGGTCTGTGGGTGATAAGCAGTGGCAACCTTATGCAATACCCCATAGCACTTGAGCAGTGCCTCTACTTTCCTGTTACAAAAGTGGGATCCTTGGTCGCTCACGATTGCTCGTGGCGACCCATAACGGCATACAATGGTATTTATAATAAAAGAAATGACGGTGTTGGCGTCATCAAGGTGGGTAGGTATTGCTTCTACCCACTTTGACACATAGTCAATCGCTAACAGAATATACAGATACCCACTTGAGTTGGGAAACGGTCCCATAAAGTCAATGCCCCACACATCAAATATATCACAGAACAACATAGGTTGCTGAGGCATCTCATCCCTTTGGGACGTGTTTCCCGACTTCTGACACTGATGGCAAGACACACAGAATTGGTTAGCATCCTTGAATAAGGTTGGCCACCAGAATCCACAATCCAACATCTTTTTAGCGGTCCTTTGTGGGCCAAAGTGGCCACCATATTCGGATGAATGGCAAGCTTCAAGAATGGGTTGGATTTCAGATTCTGGGACACATCTTCGAATTACTTGGTCCACTCCTCTCTTCCACAAGTGAGGGTCATCCCAAATGTAGTATTTGGAATCACTCCTTAACTTGTCTCTTTGGTGTTTAGAAAAGTTAGAAGGGAAGAGTTTTGCAATCAAGTAGTTCGCCATTGGAGCAAACAAAGGAAAGCTATCCGACACAGCATGCAAACTATTCAATGGGAATGAGTCATTGATCGAAAATGGGTCAAATTTTAAATTCTCAAGGCGGCTTAAATAATCCGCAATCAAGTTTTGAGTCCCACTCCGGTCCCTAATCTCAATGTCGAATTCTTGCAAAAGCAAGATCCAACATATGAGTCTAGGTTTTAACTCATTCTTTGTCAATAAGTACTTCAATGCTGCATGATCTATGTATACCACTATCTTGGACCCTAGCAAATAAGATCTGAATTTATCTAAAGCATGAACAATAGCTAGGAGTTCCTTTTCTGTAGTGGTATAGTTGGATTGTGCTGCATCCAATGTTTTTGAAGAGTAACCAATAACATAAGGGAGTTTACCGTCGCGCTGTGCAAGCGCGACACCTACAGCATGGTTTGACGCATCGTACATTATCTCGAATGGTAGCATCCAGTTGGGGCCTCGCACAATCGGAGCTGTAGTAAGAACTCTCCTTAGCTCTTCAAACGCTTTCACACATGCACTGTCAAACTCAAAGTCCACATCTTTTTGGAGTAGGCGCGACAATGGCAAAGCAATCTTGCTGAAATCTTTACTAAAGCGCCGGTAGAATCCTGCATGTCCCAAGAACGAGCAGACCTCCCTCACAGATGAGGGGTGAGGTAAAGTGGTGATAACATCGACCTTGGCCGGGTCTACAGAAATGCCTTCACGAGATACTACATGCCCCAACACTATACCTTGTCTTACCATAAAGTGACATTTTTCAAAATTCAAGACAAGGTTAGTGTCAACACATCTAGCTAAGACCTTGGCCAAGTTCTCTAAGCAACAATCAAATGAGGTTCCATAAACACTGAAGTCATCCATAAAGACTTCTAGACAATTCTCCATCAGATCAGAAAAGACACTCGTCATACACCGCTGAAAAGTAGCAGGTGCATTACATAGTCCAAATGACATCCTTTTGTAGGCAAAGGTGCCAAAAGGGCAAGTGAATGTGGTCTTTTCCTGATCTTCAGGAGCAATGTGAATCTGGAAGTAACCAGTGAATCCATCAAGAAAGCAATAACGGAATTTACCCGCCAAACAGTCCAATATCTGATCGATAAAGGGCAAAGGGTAGTGGTCCTTCCTTGTAGCGGCGTTCAATCTTCTATAATCGATGCACACTCGCCACGCATTTTGTACTCTCTTGGTGATCACTTCACCATCATCCTTTTTAACCGCAGTGATGCCCGATTTCTTTGGAACAACCTGGACCGGACTCACCCACTCACTGTCAGAAATTGGGTATATGATACCCGTATCAAGTAGCCTACTGACCTCCTTCTTTACCACATCGAGGATGGTTGGGTTGAGCCTCCTTTGCGGTTGCCTAACCAGCCGAGCTCCCTCTTGGAGAAATATACGATACATGCACTTGCGGGAGTCAATCCCCACAATATCGGCTAGGCTCCACCCAATTGCCTTTTTGTGCTTTCTTAGAACATCTAGGAGCTTCCCTTCCTCTTCACTAGAAATCTCACTAGCAATAATGACCAGAAACTTTTGGTTGTCGTCTAAGAAAGCATACTTCAAATGAGATGGAAGAGGTTTCAATTCACTCTTTGACTCAAGCTGAGGTTCCTTTTCCTCAAGCTCACGGAGTTCATTCTCAACAACTTTCTATTGTTCATCCTCTTGGTCATCTGTCTCTTCAACAATAGGGTAGCCTGATTTGTTGTAGTCTTCTTTCTGCACTTCTGCTACCACTTCATCGATTACATCACGTCGGAGAATGGAATGCTCTTCGGGAGGATGCTTCATGGCTTCTTCCAAATTGAACTTGATAGTCTTGTCCCCAACCTCAAAGGAATATATGCCGGTGAAGGTATCTAACTTGAATTTAGAGGTCTTAAGGAAGGGTCTACCAAGTAGAACGGAGGATGAGCTTCTATTTTCTGTTGGAGGCATTTCAAGGATGTAAAAGTCAACCGGAAAGACCAAGTCCTTGATCGCCACAAGTACATCTTCTGCTATTCCCATCACCGTGATCACACTTTTATCGGCTAAGGCAAACTTCGCTCTTCTTTAATGGAGCTAAATTCAACCGCACAAAGATAGAAAGCGGCATGATGCTTACGCAAGCTCCTAGATCAACATACAGTCATGAAAAGTCTGCCCACCAACATAACAAGATACCAAACAAGGTCCAGGGTCACCACATTTCTTTGGAATAGGCTCCATCAAGGAAGAAATCGAACTACCCAAGGATAGTGTTTCCAACTCTCCTATCCTATCCTTGTGTATACACAAGTCTTTCAAAAAATTTGCATACTTCGAAATTTGTTGGATAGTATCAAGAAGTGGTATGGTTACCTCAACCTTCTTGAACACTTGAAGCATGTTCAAATCAAATTCCGGGGTCTTCTTTGCTTTCTTCACCATGGAAGGGAATGTGATAGGAATGAACTCATCCACTATAGCTTTCCTCTTGGGTTCCTTAAGGCTTACTCCTTCGTCTTCATGCCCTTTGTCTACCTCTTCTTCTTCTTCATGCAGAGCTTCAACAACCAGTTCTTCCTTATGAATTTCTTCCATGACCCTAGGAGGTATCTCCTCCAATATAGTCCCCAACCATAGAGTGATGGCGTTGAGACCTCCCTTGGGGTTTCGTTGGAGTTGGGATAGAAGGTTAGAAGAGCTTGAGGGTTGGTTGGTGTTGTTGTTGGAAGAGGGCATGGTCATCTTGGAAAGCATGTTGGTGAGATTGGCCAATTCAGCGCCCAAGGCATCAAACTGAGCCTTGTTACTCTCGTCCCGTTTCTCCATAGCAGCTTTAAGCTCATCAACTTGATTGGTGGAAGATGAAGGGGTTTAGTTGGATTGTTGTCTATGGTGTAGTGCTTGGTATTTGGTGTAGTTGTTTTGGTTTTGGTTGGGGTGATTTTGGTTGGCTTGGTGGTTGGTGTTGTTATGGTGGTATTGGGATGAATATTGGTTGTTGTTGTGATGATAAGAAGAGTTATTCCATCTTTGGTTTTGATTGCTCCCTTGTGCATTATCCCACCACCCTTGATTTTGATTACTACCATGAGAGTAGTTGTTTTGGCCATGAGAAGGATAGGGCAGACGGTTGTTGTAATTTACATTGGCTACGACAAGGGCATGCTCCTCTTGAATTTGATGGCATTGATCGGTGTAGTGTGTGGTGCTAGAGCACAAACCACAAATCCTAGGAGGGCCTTCAAGTTGAGCAACTGGGGATGGGGCTTGGATGGCTTGGATAGAGTAGTATTCCTTTTGATCTTTTTGTATTTGCGTGAGGATAGTGGTCATGTCCCCAAGCACTTTGGTTAAGCTTGCTTTGGAAGGGGATGGTTTTACCACACCCTTGAGAGGATTACTTCTCACCCTTACATGTTGTGTAGCCTCGACAACATCATTTATCAATTTCCAAGCTTCTCCCTCCGTCTTGTTTTTTGAAAGGAAACCACCACTAGAAGCGGTGAGCAATCTTCTATCTTCCACACAAAGACCTCCGGTGAAGTAACTAATGAGCAAGTGAGTGTTCAATCCATGATGGGGACAAGATTCCAATAGCCTCTTGAACCGAGTCTAATACTCATACAAACTCTCTTGGTCCCTTTGCATTATACCCGAGATCTCCTTCCGGACGTAATCAGTCTTCTCCGGTGGGAAGAATTTATCTAGAAACTCACTTCTCAAGAAATTCCAATTGGTCACAATCTCATCCGGCAGCGAATAAAACCATGTCTTTGCTTGTCCTTCAAGAGAGAAGGGAAAGGCAAAAACCATAATAGCTAACTCATCGACTCCACGCCTTCGAGCCGTAGAACAAGCAACTTGAAAATCTCTTAGATGTCGGATGGGGTCTTGACCCGGCAACCCATGATATTTAGGAAGTAGATGTATCAAGCTACTCTTCAACTCAAAGTTTGGATCGAGGTTAGGATACTGTTCCGAGGGTTACCTGAAACAGTAGGTCGATCTCGGATGAGATCTTCTGTTCTGGTCGGAAATGACGTGTCCGGCTGGTGGATGGCGGCCGGAGCTGTTGTGTCCGATTTGTTGGGCTAGCTATGCTGCTGATCCTTCGTCACCGGAGGGTGGTGGTACCTGCAAGGGACTCCGATGCTTAAGTTAGCAAGGGTATTAAGCAGGTTTTTAGTAGAATCAGAGTATGAGTTATACTGGGGTGCTCCAGTGTATTTATAATAGTAGGGGATGACTATTCTGGGGATAAGATAGTTATCTTATCTTATCTTATCTTTGAGTGAAGTCATCTTTATCTTCAAGAGAACCGCCCTTATCTCTATAGGCTTGGGCTGCCTTTGGTTTTGGGTCGTGTTCCTCTGTCTGGGCCCTTATTGGGCTTTTCCTGGCAATTTGGCCAACCTCTTTGAGAAGAGGTCGGATAATCCTGACCTGAAGAGGTCGGTTGACTTGTCGTCAAACATCCCGGGTTGAATAGCTCGACCCAAGGTATAAACAGTGCCCCTGCTCGAGTGTGGTCTTCCTTTTGAGGTCGAGTTTTTAGGACTTCGATCCTTTTCTGGTGAAGCCGAACTCGAGCATTTTGTCGCCTTTTTCTTTTGTAGAGTTTCCCTTTGAATGCGGAACGTTTTTCTTCAAATTTTTATCCTTTTGAAAATGCGTGTCTCCTTGCTTTAGGAATGTGCGAGGGTTTAATAACCTCATTAATTCTTTTAATGCTCCGTTTCTTTTGCCTCCCATGTTCATTTTGAACATTTCACAAAAAACGGTTTTCTCTTTTTTTTCTTTCTTGCTGTAACTTCTCCTTTTCTTTCTGCCCTTCTGTTCTGCCTGAAGCTTGCGTTTTCGCGTTTCTTTCTGTGACGCCATTTAGTGGTTGTGCTTTCCTTGATCGAGGGCAATCCCGGATTTTGTCCTTTCCGCTTCTTCAGCGCTTTTCTTCTCTTTCAGGTTGGTTCCTCTTTTCTTTGACTTCTTTTGTCGTTCTTCATTTATACTTGCATTGTTCTACTCTTGGTATAGTTTTGATCTGGCTTAACTTTGTGTTAGAAAGCTTGAACCTTTTCGTATTCTTATGCCTATGGGTCACTGTGATGTATTTTTTTTGGCTTTCTTTCGCCCTTATGTATACTCTTGGCATTTTTTCTGATGATTGAGGCTTTTTAGGGCTTTGCATGTTGTTGCCTGTTTCTGCATTTTCTGGTTTTGTAGCGTTTTGAGACAATGGCTTGTTTTATTCTAAAGAAAGGTTGCGTCTTTGATGATTTCCGCTTGACATGTTTTTGTTACTTGGTAGTTCCTTTTGCTAATAGACTGAAACTGTAGTTTGAGGGGCGGCTATTGATGACTTATTTGGTTTATAATTTTCTTCTCGGAGTGTTGATTGAAAGAAGGTTTTTCTTGATGATTTCCTTAAGTCCTTGCTCTGTTATTGCCTCCAAAGGATGCCCCTGGACCAATAGGTTGTGTCTTGGGTTTTCCTTTTGTCATGTGTGCCCTAGATCAAGTTATATCTATTTTGTCTGAGTTGTTTTCTTTGTTGTGGCTGAGCTATTTATTTAGTAATTCCTCTCTCTTTTCTTTGCTGTAGGATTAGTTGACCATGTCTTCTCGCAAAAATATTATCGAGACTTCCTCCAAAGTCCCCCAGGGCATGTCTAATTGGCTGGACTCCCTTGTCTTGATGTGCGTCTCTGTAGTTAATTCTAAATTCTGTGTAGAGCATAGAAAACATCACAAACTCTATAAGAATAGAGATCAGGAAAAGAACTATGAATTGGTAGCGCCTGATTCTGAGGAGAGGGTTTGCTTCCCTGCTCTGACCCAGGGGGAACGCCCTTTCTTTTATGCTTATGACTATTTTTTCAGCCAGTTGAATATTACTTTTCCTTTCACTTCCTTTGAGATCGATTTGTTGTGGTCGTGTAACGTAGCTCCATCCCAGCTCCATCCGAACTCGTGGGATTTTATCAGGATCCTTCAGCTGCTTTGCCAAGAGTTGGACGTCACACCTTCTCAGACTCTCTTTCTTTACCTTTTTGTTTTAACTAAGCCTGGGATTTCTTCAAAGAAGAAAGAATCTTGGATTTCCTTTAGATCTGCCCAAGGACATAAAGGTTTTGCTATGTATGACGAGTCCTTTAGGGACTTCAAGAACTACTTTTTTAAGGTCCGAGCTGTTGAGGGAGCTCGACCGTTTTTCCTAGAAGCGAATGATGAATCTGCCTTCCCCTTGTGTTGGCAACAGAGTATGGTGGTGTCTCGATACACGTGGAAGATGCTTGACAAAGTCAAACAGGCCTTTGTAAATATTTTGGAGGATATTTGGGGGGAACCTCCTCATCTTGACACCAAGAAATTTTTGGGAGACCCATCCCTTGTCCGAACTGCGTTGGGTATTAATTAATATGTTTTGCTTTGTTTTTACTTTGCTTCTTTCTTTTAGCAGCTTGTAACCTACTTCTATGGTTGATTTTGTTTTTCAGAGATGGCCAAGAATAATGACTCTATGAAAGCCTTTAAAAAGGTGAGGAAGGCTACTGCAGCCGAAAACATCTTGGCCAAAGTGGCTGGGGAAGGGTCTTCTCGTGTTCCTCCCAAACAGCCTCTACCGAGCTCTCCTGGCCCGAGAAGGATGATCCCTACCCCTCGGGTCCATATGCTTGATCCTCTCCAGGCTTCTGCTGCTGTCTCCTCTCCTACGGCCGTTCCCTCTTTAAAAAGTCCTCGAACTATTGAGCCCTCTAATTTAGATGCTATTGATTTCAATGCTGTTGGGTTTGTTGACCAGTAGATTGCTCCTTATGGTGTCATTCCTACTGACGATGTCTCTCTTCTTCGTCATTTGGATTTTATTACCCGGAGTAGCATCAAGATGGCACATATGGGGGCAGCTCTGTATCGAACCGCCCAAGATCTTCCTATTCATGCAACGAAGGCCTTTATGGAGGAGGCCAAATCAGAGTTTGACCGGATTAAGGGTTTGAAGGAGGAGCTCAAGGTGAAAGTGACCAGGTTGGAGAAAAAGTTGGAGGGTGAGAAAACTAGAGCTGTTGCTTTGGCGGCCTCTGCAAAGTTGGCTGAGGATACGGCATTGAAGCATAAGGAGAGCTATGTCACCACTTATAGGGAGATGATGGATCTCAGGGAGAGTTTGGAGTCTGTCCGAGCTGATTATGCCGAACTTCAAGGTCATCTTGTAGGCAGTGTTACTGCTGCTTATGAGAATTTGAAGGAGCAGGTTCAAGTTCTTGCGCCCGAGCTTGACCTTACTCTCTTCAGCTTGGACAACATTGTGAAGGACGGTAAAATTGTCCCTGATGATCCTGATGATGATGACGATGTCGAGCCCTGATAAACCGCTATTTCATGGTTTATCTTGTGCTCAATTGAGTGGTTTTTATCAACTCTTTACCAACTTATTCATACTATTTGCATGGTTTTACATTTGCCTTCCTAATTATGTGCTTTGATTGAAAACATGCTCCTTTGATCTTATATTTGCTCATTATTAATCCTCCCTTATTACCATTAGATACCTTGATATGTGTGTTAAGTGATTTCAGAGATTACAGGGCAAGAATGGCTCAGAGAATGAAAAGGAAGCATGCAAAAGTGGAAGGAATACAAGAAGTTGGAGAAATTGCTAAGCTGTCCAGCCTGACCTCTTCGCACTCAAATGGCAATAATTTTTGCTTCAGAGGTCCAAACGACGCGGTTCCAGTTGCGTTGGAAAGATAACGTCTGGGGCTTCGATTTGATATATAATATGCTATAGTTGATGCACGGAAACCTTGTCTCATAACAAATTTCCTTCGGCAAGTGTACCGAATTTGTCGTCAAGTAAAAACTCACAATAGAGTGAGGTCGAATCCCACAGGGACTGATTGATCAAGAAACTTTAATTAGAGGAATGTTCTAGTTGAGCGAATCAGAATTTGGGTTGAGATTTGCAGAAAATTAAATGGCAGAAAAGTAAATAACAGAAAAGTAAATGCTAGAAATAAAGAGCTGAATGTAGATGACGGAAAGTAAATTGCAGAATCTTAAATGGGAATGGGGTAATTGCTCATAAAAGTAAATGACAAAAATTAAAGAGAATGGGTAAGATCAGAAATGGGGAGTTCATTGGGCTCAGGAGATGTTGCATTCTCCGGATCAATTTCATTTTTATCTTTTCCTCAATCAATGCACTCATTGATCTCCTTGGCAATCTTAAGTGATCGAATTACAATTCCTTGTAATTCAATCTCTCAAGTCTTGATCAATAGCCAATTCCTTGGTCAATTACTCATGAGAAGAGATGAAGTATGGTCACTGATTATACCACATGCATTTCCCAAATCAAGTGTTGAGAGGATTATAGTCACATTTCCCACATGCATTTCTAGCATGATCTCTTCATTCCTCTTTCAAGGTTCAGAAGAGATCCAAGTTTGAATAGCCTCTTTTCCAAGATAACTACCCAATTGGATGAAGATCGAAAGCTTTCAAGTAAAATCAAGAGAAAAGATAGAAGAAGAATAATGAAAACTAGTATTGATCCATCAAATTACAACAGAGCTCCCTAACCCAATGAAAGGGGTTTAGTTGTTCATAGCTCTGGAAAATGAAAACAAAGATGGAGAATACATGATGAAACTAGAGGTGCAGAGAAAGTAAAATACAGAGAGTAGTTCTATGCCAAGAGGCTCCCTATAATTTCCAACTCCCTAATTTAATTCAAAGCTACTCCTATATATACTACTCTTCTTTTCTTCTAGTTGGCTCTTCAAGTCTTGGGTATGGGCCTTTGGATCTTGAGTTTGAAGCAGTTCTTTTCTTCATTGAGCTTGGCTTTACTTGCAGAGAGAAAGTTTGAAGTGGGCAGAGACTTTAGCTCAGGACGTTAGTGGTGTTAACGTTCAGTGAAAATATGGGTTCGAGAACGTTAGTGACAATCACCTTTTTCACTAACGTTCCTCACCAAAGTAAGGGCCACGTTAACTTCAACGTTAGTGGCACAAACGTTGCCACTAACGTTGCCTCTTTGTCCTTCGCACACGTTATTGGGACTTGCCTTTCCCAATAACGTTGAGAAGTCTCCCCCTTCCCTACGTTAGAGTCCACGTTAACTTAGTTAACGTGGCTCTTTTAACGTAGGCTTGCCAACCTTCGAGAACGTTAGTGACACTTACCATTGTCACTAACGTTCCAATGTGCCCCTATTTCTCACGTTAGAGTCCACGTTAACTAGGTTAACGTGGCTTCTAACGTGGCCATGCTAGCCATCTCCAACGTTAGTGACAAAGTTGAGTGTCACTAACGTTGCCTCATCATTCCCTTATCCACGTTAGCTTCCATGTTAACTAAGTTAATGTGGGAGTTAACGTGGCTCATAGTGGCTTGTGTAGGCTCATTCCAACGTTAGTGACAATGTTGGGTGTCACTAATGTTGGCGATCACCTCCCTTCTTCACGTTAACTTCCACGTTAACTAGGTTAACGTGGGAGTTAACGTGGCTTATTGGGGCTTGTGTGGGTTCCTTCCAACGTTAGTGACAATGTTTGGTGTCACTAACGTTGTCGACCACCTTGTTTCTTCATGTTAGCTTCCACGTTAACTAGGTTAACGTGGGAGTTAAGGTGGCTTTATGTGACTTGGCCAACGTTAGTGATAAAGTTGAATGTCACTAACGTTGGCTTCCCCTTTAATTCTTAACGTTAGAGGCCACGTTAACAAAGTTAACGTGGCAACTAACGTGGCCACTTATGAGCTTGGTCCAACGTTAGTGATAATGTTAAGTGTCACTAACGTTGGCTCCATTTCCTTTCTTCCACGTTAGAGTTCACGTTAACTTAGTTAACGTGACTCTTAATGTGGGCAATGATGGCTTCGAGAGCGTTATTGGCAATTACTTTTCTCATTAACTTTGCAAGTTACTCCCATTCTAATATGGTTCTTATCTGCTTCCTTTGTCCTGAAATCAAGCAATAAAGTGCATCAAAGTTCTAGTCCAAGTCATGGGAAATGCAACATCCAATTTGTCATTAAATTCATGCAAAGTCCTCATGAAATCATGTAAAGTGCACAATGTATGCTTGAATCAAGATGTAAGTGAATATCTACCCAAAACATGCTTATTTCCTAAGGAAATGCATGAAACTACCCTAAAAACAGTAAAGAAAAGGTCAGTGAAACTGGCCAAAATGCCCTGGCATCACAACACCAAACTTAAAGCTTGCTTGTCCCTAAGCAAGTATTGGAACAAAAGAATGATGAATGGAATGCCAAGAGAAATGAGTCATTCTTGTGGAAGTCATGTCCCTGGTTTTATGGTGGTTTCATGCATAGCAACTTAGGTTCATTCCTGGCTTTCAGACCTTTATCATGTCCTAGAATACTCACTGTGATTGTATCCCATGAGACTTTTATTCATTGATCCTTTTGTTGTCATTTCAAGGCTTATTTTTATTCTTAGGCTAAGTGCTCTGTAAGGGGGCAACTCTTTAAAATAAGCTTTCAGCCAACACTCCCGAACCAGTTGGTTCAAGGTGCTAAGTGTTGAAGCACCCCTAAGGACTTACTTGCTCAAGTCTCTCCCCCATACATACACACCACAGGCATATAGTTTATTTATTTTCTTTTCTTGAGACCTTGGTGTCCAGCACCTCTTTGGGTTACTAAATGCTCTGTAGTGAGGGTTACTCTTGATAGTGGACTTTCAGCTGATAATTCCGAGTTAGTTAACCCAAGTTACTAAGTGATAAGGCACCCCTAAGAGCTTATTCATCCAAGTAGATCCCTCACATAGGAGCACCACAGACACATGCCTCAAGATTAAAACCATTGGTGCCTAGCCTTATTACTTACTCTTTTTCTTTTATTTTCCAACCTTTATTGTTCTTTCCCTTTTTCTTATTAGGATCTTCTTATTTAGCTAGTCTCATGAGGTGTATTCAAAGCATATGATTCAGGTCAGATAGTTGTCTTCCCACCTTTTAGTTGAACCAACTTAGCTAACTTATGACTATACCATAAACTCATGAACTTACTCCATAGTATGAACTCCTCTCTGGTCCTTTGAAACACTTATTCTCTTTTTCATTTGATTCAAAGGGACAAGCATACAGGTAAGCAAAGTAAGGATGCAGTGACATAAAGAACAGCAAGCATAGACCTTTTCAACATAAAAAACTTAAAAGACAGAATTTAAAAAGGTTCAAACTATTATGGAAGCATGTTCTATTTCATACTCCACCACCTTTTACTCTTGTGGATGCCCATGCTTTCCTCCTTATTCAATTTTCTCCCGAATCTGTGGGCACTCGTCTTCATTGATTTGGAAGGTAAATTCGGGCAGTATCTTTTTGAGCTTTATCTGCTCAAACTCTTGTTCATGGAAGGCAGTTTTGAACCTCTTCTCATCAAAAGGAACGCTCACCATTGGTTCCTTCCTCTTTTGCCTCTTGGAGCTTGATGCTGCCATGAATTTGAGTTGCTGTGTGAGGAGATTGGATGGTACGGATAGATGAAGAATTAGGTTGGTTAGGACGAGGTGTGAAGTATGAGAGGTAGCACTTTGGGTGTGAGGGGGAGTTCGGACTAGGATTCACTTATATAGGGAGGTGAGGAAGAGATGAAAGGTGTGGATTGATGGGGTTGGTGTATGATGAACGGATGGGGTTTTGTATGGAATAAGCACGAGGATTACCAACTTTATGATGGAGTTGGTTCAGTTTCCAAATTTGTTCTTCTTCCAATGTTGCATGGCAACCATTCCCAATGCATTCCCCCTTGAGGCACGTGTGTAGTACCCTCTTCATGAAGTGGCCGAGCCTTTCTCATTTAATTATCCAATCAATCTCCTTCAATGCTCCTCTCCTTTTCCCTATAAAGATCAAATAAGAAAAATAAGAATTAATATCATAAAAAAAGTTCAATTTAAATTTTACAGCTAGAATAATAAAGGGAAGAAAAGATTAGATTGTTTATTCATGAACTCCAACTAACTAACTAACTGTGTATCCTTATATGCACATTGGTGGCACCATGGGGTGACACCAAACTTAGTTTGGAGCACTGTGATGAACAGTTCTGTTCAAAGTTCCAAGACTAGCATGCTCTCAGTTGCATTCAAGCTTTCTTGGCACGCTTTGAACACCAAACTTGTTCTTCACTATATACTGCAATATAAGGATTTCACCAAGTGTTTGTCAAGTTTGAGTTAGAGTCCATGAATATTAACTTATTAACTATTTTCTAAAAGTATATAAAACATGGGTTGCCTCTCATGAAGTGCTTCTTTATCGTCACTAGCTTGACATTTCTCCCTCATCAGGGTGGTTGGTAATGCTTAAAGTCCTCCCCTCTTGCTTTGGACTTATATCCATTGGTTGTATCAATGATCTCTACATGTTCCAAGGAGAGAACTCTGTTGATGGTGAAGACCTTAGGTAACTGAGATGGTACAGTGGGGAGATTAGGGGGATATCTGGGAAGTAAGCTGAGATCACTTTGTCCCCTGGAGAGAAGTCTTCCGTAGGGATCTTCTTGTTCCTCCACCCCCTTGGTACCTTCTTCTTTGTCACTTTTGATGTTGCCTTGCTCTTGGTGACTTCTTCTTCTAAGGAAATTTTGTTGTTATCTTCACATGTCTCTAGTGGTTTAGGTTCCTCTAGCTTTTCCTTGAGTTGTGACAACTGCTTATTTCCTTGTTCATCAACCAAGGGTTTTCCCAGATGGGCTGGTTGTGCTTCAATGCTTGCTTCCTCTGTCAGCATCTCATTATGATCTTTGCCTGGTTCTTTGTTTTCTTGGTCTGCTTCTTGTGAGAGTTTGAAGACATTAAAGCTGAGTCGTTCATCATGGATCCTCAATATTAGCTCCCCTCGCTCCACATCTATGAGTGCTCTGGCTGTAGCTAGGAATGGTCTTCCCAATATGATTGGGTGAGTGTGACTCTCTTCCATGTCCAAGATGACAAAGTCTGTGGGAAGAAAGTACTTCCCAACCTTTACCAATACATTTTCCACCACTCCTATTGCTTGTTTTTGAGTTTTGTCTGCCAGCCTTATGACTACATCTGTGGGCATTATCTCATTGATCTTTAGCCTCTTCACCAGGGATAAGGGCATTAAGTTGATGTTGGCTCCCAAATCGCAGAGTGCTTTATCAAAAATTGTTTCTCCTATGGCACAGGGGACATGAAAACTCTCCGGATCTTTTCTTTTTGTAGGCAACTGTGGTTGAATAAGGGCACTGCACTCCTTATTCATCACTATAGTTTGGCCTCCCTTGAGTGAGCTTTTCCTGGGAAGTAGCTCCTTCATATACTTGATGTATGCAGGAATTTATTGAATAGTCTTGATGAATGGTATGTTGACATGCAGAGATGCAAACAAATCTAGAAACCTTGAGTATATTCTCTTCTCCACAGCACCATTGAGCAGTTGGGGAAAAGGTACATAGAGTCTCAGCAGCTCTTGTTGTGAGATTTTTGGTTCTTGATGATCTTTTTCCTTCTTCTCTACCGAGGTATCTTCAGGTTGTTCTGACAGCTTGCTTGGCTTGTCCTCAGTCTCCTTATCACTTATAGTGACCATCTTGCAATCTTCCCATCTTACTTTCTTTGTTTCACCTCTCGGATTCTTCTCTGTGTCACTTGGAAATCCATCTGTGGGTTTGGGAATTTGCTCAGAGAGATACCCCACTTGAAATTCCAACCTCTTGATTGTGTCTCCCTGGTTCTTGAAACTGGCTCGCACTTCCTCCTTGAACACCTTGTTATCTTGAATCTCCTTGCCTATGCCTTCAAGTAGATTCTCAATCCTTGAGAGTCTGTCATCAAATGATTGTAGATTGTGATTAGAGGTGGAAGGATGAGGTAAGTTATTTTGGTTTTGATGTGGATGTGGAGAGGTGTTGTTATGGGAGTGTTGATATGGCCTAGATGTGAAATGTTGGTGAGCTGCATTGTTGGGATTTGGGCGTCTTTGATCAAGGCTTTGGTCTTGTTGATTTCCCCACCCAAAGTTTGGGTGATTCCTCTATCCAGGGTTGTAGGTCTTGGAGTATGGGTCATGGTTTTGCCTAGGTGAATTTCCAATATAGTTGACTTACTCCTAACTTCCCTCTGCTTCTTCATTCCGTCCTTCTTGGGTTGTTGATGAAGTGGAGATTGCTGCTACTTGGTTCTTCTCCATCTTCTTGGTGAGGTCAGCCAGCTGCTGGGTAATGAGCTTGTTTTGGGCAAGCAGAGCATCTACATTGTTTAGCTCCATTACTCCTCTCGTGTTCCCTCTTTCGGAAGCATAGAAGTAGTCATTCTCTGCTATAGTTTCAATGACATCTATGGCTTCCTCAATGGTCTTCTTCTTGTTCAAAGATCTTCCGGATGAATGGTCTACTGCCTTCTTTGATTCATATGACAGGCCTTCATAGAAGATGTGAAGCTGCACCCATTCGTTGAACATATCTGGTGGGCACCTCCTTGTTAGGTCCTTAAACCTCTCCCATGCTTCATACAGAGTCTCACCATCTTGTTGCCTGAAAGTTTGGACCTCAGCTCTCAGCCTATTGATTCGTTGAGGAGGGTAAAATCTTGCTAAGAATTTGTTCACCACATCTTCCCAAGTTGTCAAGCTTTCCTTTGGGAAAGACTCCAGCCACTTGGCTGCTTTATCCTTGAGTGAGAATGGAAATAAGAGCAGTCTATATGCGTCAGGATGAACACCATTAAACTTCACTATGTCACAAATTCTCAAGAAGGTGGTTAGATTTTGATTGGGGTCTTCTTGGACACTTCCTCTGAACGAATAGTTGTTCTGAACAAGGGTGATGAGCTGTGGTTTTAGTTCAAAATTGTTGGCATGGATGGTTGGCTTTTGAATGCTACTTCAACAATTTCCTGGGTTTGGATTGATGTAAGAGCCTAAAACTCTTCTATCCTCCCCAGCATGATTTGCTCGTCCTCCTCCGCCATGGTTGTAAGCTTCTTCTTCACGATGGTTTTCCATGTTTTCTTCCATGTTTAGTTCAAAGTATTCCTCAAAGTGTCCCTCCTCTTCTTCAGCACCAACTACACGTTTTTCTCTTGCCTCCCTCCTTAGTCTAAGGAAGGTTATCTCAGGTTCAGAATCAAAGGAAGTTGAAGCCCCGCTTCTTCTCCTTGTCATACAACAAACAAGTACATACAAGGAAAATAGATGTAGAAAGTATTTCTGTCAGAATTACTGTTAATGTGAGTGATGCAATATATTAAACAGTTAGTGGGTTAGTGAAATGAATTGTAAATAACAAAGAAAAAGTAGGGGGAAGGGAAGAAATTAACTAAAATAGAAAGTAAATTACTCAAACAGAAAATTAAATCAAACAAAACAAAAATTCTCAATCTAGTTATCTTCCAATTTAATCATTGTTGATGCACAATCAATCTCCGGCAACGGCGCCATAAACTTGATGCACGGAAAACTTGTCTCATAACAAATTTTCTTCGACAAGTGTACCGAATTTGTCGTCAAGTAAAAACTCACAATAGAATGAGCTCGAATCCCACAGGGATTGATTGATCAAGCAACTTTAATTAGAGGAATGTTCTAGTTGAGCGAATCAGAATTTGTGTTGAGATTTGCAGAAAATTAAATGGCGGAAAAGTAAATAACAGAAAAGTAAATGCTAGAAATAAAGAGCTGAATGTAGATGACGGAAAGTAAATTGCAGAATCTTAAATGGGAATGGGGTAATTGCTCATAAAAGTAAATGACAGAAATTAAAGAGAATGGGTAAGATCAGAAATGGGGAGTTCATTGGGCTCAGGAGATGTTGCATTCTCCGGATCAATTTCATTTTCATCTCTTCCACAATCAATGCACTCATTGATCTCCTTGGCAATCTTAAGTGATCGAATTACAATTCCTTGTAATTCAATCTCTCAAATCTTGATCAATAGCCAATTCCTTGGTCAATTGCTCATGAGAAGAGATGAAGTATGGTCACTGATTATACCACATGCATTTCCCAAATCAAGTGTTGAGAGGATTATAGTCACATATCCATCCAAACCCAATTTGGTCCAGCATGATCTCTTCATTCCTCTTTCAAGGTTCAGAAGAGATCCAAGTTTGAATAGCTTCTTTTCCAAGATAACTACCCAATTGGATGAAGATCGAAAGCTTTCAAGTAAAATCAAGAGAAAAGGTAGAAGAAGAATAATGAAAACTAGTATTTATCCATCAAATTACAACAGAGCTCCCTAACCCAATGAAAGGGGTTTAGTTGTTCATAGCTCTGGAAAATGAAAACAAAGATGGAGAATACATGATGAAACTAGAGGTGCAAAGAAAGTAAAATACAGAGAGTAGTTCTATGCCAAGAGGATCCCTATAATTTCCAACTCCCCAATTTAATTCAAAGCTACTCCTATATATACTACTCTTTTGTTCTTCTAGTTGGCTCTTCAAGCCTTGGGTATGGGCCTTTGGATCTTGAGTTTGAAGCAGTTCTCTTCTTCATTGGGCTTGGCTTTACTTGCAGAGAGAAAGTTTGACGTGGGCAGAGACTTTAGCTCAGGACGTTAGTGGTGTTAACGTTCAGTGAAAATATGGGTTCGAGAACGTTAGTGACAATCACCTTTTTCACTAACATTCCTCACCAAAGTAAGGGCTACGTTAACTTCAACGTTAGTGGCACAAACGTTGCCACTAACATTGCCTCTTTGTCCTTCGCACACGTTATTGGGACTTGCCTTTCCCAATAACGTTGAGAAGTCTCCCCCTTTCCTACGTTAGGGTCCACGTTAACTTAGTTAACGTGGCTCTTTTAACGTAGGCTTGCCAACCTTCGAGAACGTTAGTGACACTTACCATTGTCACTAACGTTCCAATGTGCCCTTATTTCTCACGTTAGAGTCCACGTTAACTAGGTTAACATGGCTTCTAACGTGGCCATGCTAGCCATCTCCAACGTTAGTGACAAAGTTGAGTGTCACTAACGTTGCCTCATCATTCCCTTATCCACGTTAGCTTCCACGTTAACTAAGTTAACGTGGGAGTTAACGTGGCTCATAGTGGCTTGTGTGGGCTCATTCCAACGTTAGTGACAATGTTGGGTGTCACTAACGTTGGCGATCACCTCCCTTCTTCACGTTAACTTCCACGTTAACTAGGTTAACGTGGGAGTTAACGTGGTTTATTGGGGCTTGTGTGGGTTCCTTCCAATGTTAGTGACAATGTTTGGTGTCACTAACATTGTGACCACCTTGTTTCTTCACGTTAGCTTCCACGTTAACTAGGTTAACGTGGGAGTTAACGTGGCTTTTTGTGACTTGGCCAACGTTAGTGATAAAGTTGAATGTCACTAACGTTGGCTTCCCCTTTAATTCTTAACGTTAGAGGCCACGTTAACAAAGTTAACGTGGTAACTAACGTGGCCACTTATGAGATTGGTCCAACGTTAGTGATATTGTTAAGTGTCACTAACGTTGGCTCCATTTCCTTTCTTCCACGTTAGAGTTCACGTTAACTTAGTTAACGTGACTCTTAACGTGGGCAATGATGGCTTCGAGAGCGTTATTGGAAATTACTTTTCTCATTAACTTTGTAAGTTACTCCCATTCCACGTTAGTGTTAACGTTAGTGTAACTAACGTACCCACTAATGTGGTTCTTCTCTGCTTCCTTTGTCCTGAAATCAAGCAATAAAGGGCATCAAAGTTCTAGTCCAAGTCATGGGAAATGCAACATCCAATTTGTCATTAAATTCATGCAAAATCCTCATGAAATCATGTAAAGTGCACAATGTATGCTTGAATAAAGATGTAAGTGAATATCTACCCAAAACTAGCATATTTCCTAAGGAAATACATGAAACTACCCTAAAAACAGTAAAGAAAAGGTGAGTGAAACTGGCCAAAATGCCCTAGAATCAGTAGTTTCCCTGACGCTAGGCGACGCGACCGCGTGCTCCATGCGGCCGCGTCGCAGTAACGGAAATCCAGCGTGATTGAATTCGAGATCAGCGAATTCTGGGCTGTTTTCGACCCAGTTTGCGGCCCAGAAAACACAAATTAGAGACTATAAAGTGGGGGAATGCATCCATTCATAAACAAGCTTTCATATTCACAATTTTAGGAGTAGATGTAGTTTTTAGAGAGAGAGGTTCTTTCCTCTCTCTTAGGATTAGGATTTAGGACTTCTCTTAGTTTTAGGAGTGACTCTCAATCCCAGGTTCTTTATTTTTATTTATTTTCCCAATTTAATTCATGAACTCTTCTATGTTACTTATGATTTTCTTTGAATTAATATTAATTGAGGTATTTCAGTTATTATTGCTTTCTTTTATTTACATGATTATTGCTTCCCATCTGAAGGCATTTTTATTCCAGTAGATTTACTTTTCCCCTTTTGGTTTTGGTTAAAGAAATCAGTAACTCAGGAGTTATCCAACTCAACAGCATAATTGATAATTGTTATCTTGCCAATTGAGTTGAACTTCAATAATCCCAATCTTTTCTTAGGAAATAAATAGGATTCGAAGATCAAACCAATTTGTCCCTTGACTTTCCTTTGCTTTAGTAAAGGTCAACTAAGTGGAATTAAGATTCAACTTTCATTATTATTGATAAGGTAACTAAGTCTGGACTTCCAATTTCTTATAACTTGCCAAGAGATTTTATTATTATTATTTTATTTTACTTGTCATATAACATATTCCCACCTTACTTCCAAAACCCCCCAATTTACAATCTTCATAACCAATAATAAGAACATACTTCCCTGCAATTCCTTGAGAAGACGACCCGAGGTTTAAATACTCGGTTATCAATTTTAAAGGGGTTTGTTACTTGTGACAACCAAAACGTTTATACGAATGGATTTCTGTCGGTTTAGAGACTATATCTACAACGCGACTGTTTTTATGAAATTCTTTACTGGCAAAAATACCTAACGTCAAAATGGCGCCGTTGCCGGGGAATTGCAAACGTGTGCCTTATTATTGGTTATTGTAAATATTTGCTTTTTACTTGTTTATTTATTTTTATTTTTATTTTTGTTTTTTTTCATAAATTAAGAGGTTATTGGTTTTTATTTAAAATTTTTCAAAAAAAAAGAATTTCTTTTAGTGTTCATCTTGATCTTCAAGTTGTTCTTCGTGTTCATCTTGACCTTCAAGTTGTTCTTAGTTGTTTTCTTCGTTTTGATCTAAAAATTTTCAATTTGGTGTCATTTTATTATTTTTCTCTTTCCTCATTAAATTCAAAAATTCAAATTTTAAAACTCAAAATTTCAAAATTTCAAATTTCAATTTTCAAAATTCAAATTTAAAATTTTAAAAATCAAACCTTTTCAAAATTTAAATCTTTTTCAAAACTTTATCTTATATTGTTGACTTTTTCAAAATTCAAATTTCAAAATTTAAAAATTCAATTTTAAAAATTTTTCAAATTTCAGATTTCAAAATTCAAAATTTCAAAAATTTAAAATTCAAATTTCAAAAATTCAAATTTCAAAATTTCAAATTTCAAATTTCAAATTTCAAAATTTAATTTTCAAATTTAAAATTTAAATACCCTTTTAATTTAAATTTATTTTTATTTTTGTTTTTAATTTTTATTTACTATCATGAGTTCTCACCCCATCGCTACGAGTCTGGTTACAATTATGTTGCAGGAAGAAGAAATTACAATGAGAACAGGCATCAAGGTTGGAACAATCAAAGATGGGAGGAGCCACAAGGATTTGATCAACCCTCTTGGCAACAACCACCTCCATATGCCTATAAACCCTTTCCTCAACATGACTTTGAACCACCACACTCACAAGCCAACTACAACCATTCACCTCCATATGACCCTAACCCTCAACCACCATACCAACCACCTTATGAGCCATATGAACTATATATAGAACCACCCCAATTCCAACCCAATTACTCACAAGAACCACCACTTCAATATTCACCATCTCCATATCCATCAATCCAAGAGCACTATGATCCTATTTATGAAAGTCGAGTACATCAAGAGACAAAGGATCGTTTCAAGGAAACAGTGGATCGATTTCATGCAACCATTCGTCAATTGGAGCAAGCGATAATTCAATTAGCTTCCCGATGTTCGGACACTCAAGGAACCCCCATGGCTTCATGTGGACAATCTAATGAAGAACGTAGCATGAAGGAGATACTAGAAACTCCAGTGAACAGTACGGAGCATGACTTTGTACTGGAACAAGTGGAGGAAGCCGGAATTATTGAAGAAGAAGAAGTGGTTAAAGACTTAGGAGATGCAGAACCTCCATAGGAAAGTCCAGTCATAGAACCCCCTTCCAAGACGTTTGAAATTGATGCTGAGGAGGGTGTACAACCTTCAAGGCATATCACAGTTGAAGACTTGGAAGAGGTTGATCAAGAGATGGAGATTCAAGAAGAAGAAGCAGAACCTCCCATGCCCTTGGAAAGCAATGAAGAGAAGATTGAATTGGAAGAAAGCTACCAAGAGGAAGAGGTTGAAATTGAAGAAGCTTGCAAAGAGGTGGTAATTATCAGAGAAGAGCACAAGGGAGTGGAGCTTGCAATTTCATTAAAAATACCTCCCTCTAAGTTGCCATCATCCTTCACAACATTCAAGTGGGTAAAATTCATATCCCTTAGCTTTCTAATTCCACTTGAATATGGGCTACTGGAGACGGATGGTCAACTTAGAGCTCTTTGTGGCATTAAGAGTAAGAGGAAGATGGTCAGTGGTAAGAATTGTTCTGCAAGGTTCATTATGGTTGGAAGCTTTAAGTTTAAACGCAAAGGTTGGTGTAGAGCTCAATTAAATGGGTCTAGGAAGTTGTTTGGACGCTTCAGTGAGAATTCTAAAGCTGAACCACCCGGATGGAATCATGATAATCAACTTGAAAACGGGTGCAAAAGCAAAATTTGGGACCCCGGAATTCATTCTGCCAATCAACACTCTTGGGGCCTTGTAACTTGCTTTAACTTATTTGAAGGCATTCTGCACCTAGTTTGGGACCCCGGAGGTTACTGGAATCACAAACATTGGTGGAGATTCCTGGATGAGTTCAAGCACAAGCCACCATAACAGGGAACTCACCAAATGTCCAACTTAAGGACTTTAACTAAAAGTGCTAGGTGGGAGACAACCCACCATGGTATGATCGTTCTTTTTTCATTTTTTTATGTAGTTTTATTTGTTTTCGAGTTTTATTTTATTTTATTATATTGAACCTGGAGTTTTGCATCACATTCATATTAACACTGCATTCTGCATTTTTTTTCAGATAAAAAAAAACACGCACGCGACGCGGCAGCGTCGCTGACGCGTCCGCGTCACTAGTGCGTTGAGGAGAAAAGAATTGAACAAAGAGTCACGCGAAAGCATGGCTGGAGGCACGCCTTTAGCATCATTTGACCCCACGCGTCCGCGTCAGGTGGAAACTTTGGCCTCCTACGCGACCGCGTCACCCACGCGGCCACGTGCCTTGAAAATCGACGTAAAAAGGGTGCATGGCAGAGAGTTGAGCTAGAGTTTGGGCTAGACTCGTGCTAGAAGCCCAAGCCCTCCCACGCGAACGCGTGACCCACGCGTCCGCGTCATATTGGAAATAAGGCCACTCACGCGATCGCATGCCCCACGCGACCGCGTCACCCTGGATTTTGGCAATACTAAGTTTTGAACAGAGAGTTGTGCGACCGTGAGGCTGCACTCGCGTCACTAGCACAAATCGAGTCACGCGACCGCGTGCCCCACGCGTCCGCGTCACGCAACCTTATCGCGCACCACGCGACCGCATCACCCACGCAACCGCGTCGACAGCGTTGCACAACCTATCCAGATTAGTGCCAATTTTCTTATCTTTTCTTTTCTAATCCTAATTTCTTCCTTCTCTCTCCTTTCTCTCTTTCTTTTTCTTCTTCTCATCCTTTTTCACTCTCATTCTATTTTATTTAATTTATTTGCATACTTTCATTGATTGCATATTTTTATTTTTATTTTTATTTTTATTTTCTAAAATTATTATTTTACCATTGGTGTTCAAATGTTCTTATTCAACTGTTACATCTTTTCTAGTATTTTCTTGGTGCTTAGTGACTTGTTTAATTCTGATTGAGTAATATTATTTAAATCAATGCCAATCTTTTATACCTGTATTACTTTTTGCATTGACATGAATTTATATTATCTCCCTTTCCCCACTCTCTTCTCCATTGTTGCAATTTTGCACCACTGGTATGCCATGGCTTCTATTGTTTTCTCACTTACATGTTGAAGCTTCCATGTAAATGAGACCCTTATCATTTAGCATTAACCCAACCATACTTTATTTATTTTCTTATCTCTATTATTGGGTTACCTTTCTTCCCTTTTTCTTTCAGGATGGCCACCAGGAAGAGAACCGGAAGACGCTTAAAAGGGGAGACAAACAAGTCCATCTGCACAATCCTTGAAGAAAAGCATCAGTTGGAACAGCCCGTCCACTTGTACATCTTAGCATGCACCGAGGACGGTGCAACCTTTAAGTGTGGGGAGGTCGATACCGATCTCCGTGGGTTAGTACTTTCTTTTCAACACCAATAATCTTATTTTCTTTATTTGTTCATTGTTGCATCTGCATATTTGATTGCATATTTATTTGATTTTGTGCATTTAGTTACTACTTGGTTAAAATAATAAATCTCTTTTTAAGATCCTATTTTTGAAAAAAATTTTACTAATTTAAATAAAAAAAATTTTTTAAATTTTTATGTGTTAAATTTGTTTGAAATTGTATTTGGAACATGGTTTTTGAGCCAAAGAATACACAACCTGTGAGACTTTGAGCTTATTTACATGGTTACATTATTTAACCATAAATATTTTATTCCTGTGTGTTCCCTTCTCTATGATTGTAATCTATATTTTGTTCCAATCTATATGTCCATTATTTAGTGTATTTACATGCTTGCATATGTGATGAGCGGATATTTTATACGCTTTTTGGGATTAATTTCATATAGTTTTGAGTATGTTCTAGTTAGTTTTTAGTCTATTTTCATTAGTTTTTAGGAAAAATTCATATTTCTGGACTTTACTATGAGTTGTGTGTTTTTCTATAATTTCAGGTACTTTTCTGACTGAAATTGAAGGAGCTGAGCAAAAATCTGATTCAGGCTGAAAAAGGACTGCTGATGCTGTTGGATTCTGACCTCCCTGCACTCAAAGTGGATTTTCTGGAGCTACAGAACTCGAAATGGCATGATTCCAATTGCGTTGGAAAGTAGATATCCGGGGCTTTCCAGCAATATATAATAGTCCATACTTTGCACAAGGATAGATGACGTAAACTGGCGTTCAACGCCAGTTCTCTGCCCAATTCTGGCGTCCAGCGCCAGAAAAGGATCAAAAGCTGGAGTTGAACGCCCAAACTGGCATAAAAACTGGCGTTCAACTCCACAAATAGCCTCTGCACGTGAATTACTTAAGTCTCAGCCCAGCACACACCAAGTGGGCCCCAGAAGTGGATCTCTGCATCATCCATCATAGTTTACTCATTTTTTGTAAACCTAGGCTACTAGTTTAGTATTTAAACAACTTTTAGAGATTTATTTGGTACCTCATGACATTTTTAGATCTGAACTTTGTACTCTTTGATGGCATGAGTCTCTAAACTCCATTGTTGGGGGTGAGGAGCTCTGCTGTGTCTCGATGAATTAATGCAAGTATTTATGTTTTCTATTCAAACACGCTTGTTCCTATCTAAGATGTTCATTCGCGCTTAATTGTGATGAAGGTGATGGTCCGTGACACTCATCACCTTCCTCAAACCATGAACGTGTGCCTGACAACCACCTCCGTTCTATATCCGATTGAATGAGTATCTCTTAGATCTCTTAATCAGAATCTTCGTGGTATAAGCTAGAACTGATGGCGGCATTCATGAGAATCCAGAAAGTCTAAACCATGTCAGTGGTATTCCGAGTAGGATTCAATGATTGAGTGACTGTGACGAACCTCAAACTCACGAGTGCTGGGCGTAGTGACAGACGCAAAAGGATAGCAGATCCTATTCCGGCATGATTGAGAACCTGCAGATGATTAGCCGTGCGGTGACAGCGCATTGGGAATCTTTTCACTGGAAGGATGGATGGTAGCCATTGACAACAGTGATCCACCTACACACAGCTTGCCATAGGAGGACGTGCGTGCGTGAATCAGAAGACAGAGGAAAGCAGAGATTCAGAAGACAAAGCATCTCCAAAACTCCAACACATTCTCCATTACTACATAACAAGTAACCTTTAATTTATGCTCTCTTGTTTATTTACAAATCAACTGATAAACATAATTGACTTCCTGACTAAGATTTACAAGATAACCATAGATTGCTTCAAACCAACAATCTCCGTGGGATTCGACCCTTACTCACGTGAGGTATTACTTGGACGACCCAGTGCACTTGCTGGTCAGTGGTACGAGTTGTGAAAAGTGTGATCCACAATTCGTGCACCAAGTTTTTGGCACCGTTGCCGGGGATTGTTCGAGTTTGGACAACTAACGGTTTATTTTGTTGCTTAGATTAGGAAAAATTTCTCTTTTTTTGTTTAGAGTCTCTTTTTATTGTTGTGTTAGAATCTTAGAATCCTTATTTTCTTTTTAAAATCTTTTTCAAAAAAAAATAATTTTTCTATTAAATCCTGTGCCAAACTTTAAGTTTGGTGTTTTCTTGTTGATTTTTCTGTGTTTTTCGAAAATTTATTTTGGTTTTCTAAAAATTTTAAGTTTGGTGTTCTTCCTTTGTGTTCTTAAGTTTTCCTTGTGTCTTGATCTTAAAATTTTTAAGTTTGGTGTTCCTTGGTGTTTTTCCCCCCTAAAATTTTCGAAAATAAGGAACCTCAGATCTAAAAATTTTAAATCCTGTGTTATCTTATTGTTTTTCTCTCTCCTTTAAAAATTCAGATTTTTATTTCAAAATTTAAAACCTTTTTAAAAAATCATCATATCTTTTTCAAAATCTCCTAACCACTTTCTCTCTCCTCACTTTTTCGAAAATCTTTTACTCATTTTTATTTATTTTATTTTGATTTATTTTATTTTCGAAATAAATTAATAAATAAATAAATAAAAATAATTTTTTTCTATTTTACATCATCTCCCTTTCTCCATCATGGACCTAAGCGGAAATGAACAGTCCAAGAGGACTCTGGGGTCATATTCTAACCCCTCTACTGCTTCATATGGGAGTAGTATCTGCATACCCTCCATTGGAGTCAGTAGCTTTGAGTTGAATCCTCAGCTCATTATCATGGTGCAGCAAAGCTGCCAGTATTCCGGTCTTCCACAGGAAGAACCTACAGAGTTTCTGGCACAATTTCTACAAATTGCTGACACAGTACATGATAAGGAAATAGATCAGGATGTCTACAGACTATTACTGTTTCCATTTGCTGTAAAAGATCAAGCTAAGAGGTGGTTAAATAACCAACCTAAGGCCAGCATAAAGACATGGAAACAGCTGACAGAAAAATTCCTGAATCAATATTTCCCTCCAAAAAGGATGACACAGCTAAGGCTGGACATCCAAGGCTTCAAGCAAGGAAATAATGAATCTCTTTATGATGCCTAGAAGAGATACAGAGAGATGCTACGAAAATGCCCATCTGAAATGTTTTCAGAGTGGGTTCAGTTAGACATCTTCTACTATAGGCTTGCAGAAGGAGCTCAGATGTCTCTAGATTACTCAGCTGGTGGGTCTATCCACATGAGAAAGACAATTGAAGAAGCTCAAGAGCTCATTGATACAGTTGCTAGGAATCAGCATCTGTACTTAAGCAGCAACCCTTCCATGAATGAAGAGGTTAAAACAGTAACTGCTGAACTCAGCCCTGTAAAACAAGCTGCTGAATTCAATCAGCAATTGGACTTTCTAACAAAGCAGTTAGCCGAATTCAAAGAAAGGTTACAAGAGACAAGGATGGCTAATATACATATGGACGAACAGTTCAAGCAAACAAAGCAGCAGCTGTCAAGGCAAATAGCAGAAGAATGCCAAGCAGTTCAACTAAGAAGTGGGAAAACATTAAATACCCCACCTCAAGGCAGCAAAAAGCTAAGAAATGAGCAAACCACCCAAAATTCACCTGAGGACAGTAAGAGCCCAGGGAAAAATTATTCTGACGCTAAAACGCCAGAAAATTGGTGGAAGGCTGGCGCTGAACGCCCAGACTATGCTCAAGACTGGCGTTCAATGCCAGAAACAAGGCAGGACTGGCGTTCAACGCCAGAAATGGGTAAGGATTTGGCGTTGAACGCCCAAAATGGGCAAGATCTGGCGCTGAACGCCCAAAATGGGCACAGTTCTGGCGTTCAGACGCCAGGAGCAGACAAGGAGCTGGCGTCCAATTTCACTCCAGCTTCTAACTCTGGCACTCAATTGCCAGTGAGGGATCAGACACACACAAATGCTGATAACAACCCCTCTAAAAAGGCTTCTTCAACCACTTCTGTAGGCAATAAACCTGCAGCAACTAAGGTTGAAGAATATAAAGCCAAGATACCTTATCCTCAAAAACTCCGGAAAGAGGAGCAGGATAAGCAATTTGCTCGCTTTGCAGATTATCTCAGGACTCTTGAAATAAAGATTCAATTTGCAGAAGCACTCGAGCAAATACCTTCTTATGCCAAGTTCATGAAAGAGATCTTGAGTCATAAGAAGGATTGGAGAGAAACAGAAAGAGTTCTCCTCACTGAAGAATGCAGTGCAGTCATTCTGAAAAGCTTTCCTGAAAAGCATAAAGACCCTGGGAGTTTTCTGATACCATGCATATTAGAAGGTAATTGCTCCAAGACAGCTTTATGCGATCTTGGGGCAAGCATCAACCTAATACCTGCATCCACTATCAGGAAGCTTGGCTTAAGTGAAGAAGTTAAACCAACCCGGATATGTCTCCAACTTGCTGATGGTTCCACTAAATACCCATCAGGCGTGATTGAGGACATGATTGTCAGAGTTGGGCCATTCGCCTTTCCCACTGACTTTGTTGTGCTGGAAATGGAGGAGCACAAGAGTGCTACTCTCATTCTAGGAAGACCCTTCCTAGCAACTGGACGATCCCTCATTGACGTCTAACAAGGGGAAATAACCCTGAGAGTCAACGATGATGAGTTCAAGTTGAACGCTGTCAAAGCCATGCAGCATCCAGACACATCAACAGACTGCATGAAAGTTGATCTTATTGACTCTTTGGTAGAAGAGATCAACATGGCTGAGAGTCTCGAATCAGAGTTGGAAGACATCTTTAAGGATGTTCAGCCTGATTTGGAGGATTCAGGGGACATGAAAGAGCCTCTGAACTTTCTTCTGAAAGAGGAAAAAAATGAACTGGTTCCTACAAGAACAGTTACGGGGTGGCGCATGTGTATTGACTACAGAAGGCTCAATACAGCCACCAGAAAGGATCATTTTCCTTTGCCATTCATAGACCAGATGCTAGAAAGACTAGCAGGTCATGATTATTACTGCTTTTTGGATGGCTACTCAGGCTATAACCAGATTGCAGTAGATCCCCAGGATCAAGAGAAAACAGCATTCACATGTCCATCTGGAGTGTTTGCTTATAGAAGGATGCCATTTGGGCTATGTAATGCGCCTGCAACCTTCCAGAGATGCATGCTCTCTATTTTCTCTGATATGGTGGAAATATTTCTGGAAGTCTTCATGGATGACTTCTCAGTATATGGAGACTCATTCAGCTCCTGTCTTGATCACCTGAAACTTGTTCTGAAAAGATGCCAAGAGACCAACCTAGTTTTAAACTGGGAAAAGTGTCACTTCATGGTGACTGAAGGAATTGTTCTTGGGCATAAAATCTCAAACAAGGGAATAGAGGTGGATCAAGCAAAAATAGAGGTAATTGAAAAATTACCACCACCTGCCAATGTTAAGGCAATCAGAAGCTTTCTGGGGCATGCAGGATTCTATAGGAGGTTTATAAAGGATTTTTCAAAAATCGCAAAACCTCTAAGCAATCTGCTAGCTGCTGATACGCCATTTGTGTTTGACACAGAGTGCCTGCAGGCGTTTGAAACGCTGAAAGCTAAGCTGGTCACAGCACCAGTCATTTCTGCACCAGACTGGACGTTACCATTTGAGCTAATGTGTGATGCCAGTGATCATGCCATTGGTGCAGTATTGGGACAGAGGCATGACAAGCTTCTGCATGTCATTTATTATGCCAGTCGCGTTCTAAATGATGCCCAGAAAAATTACACAACCACAGAAAAAGAACTACTTGCAGTGGTTTATGCCATTGACAAGTTCAGATCATACTTAGTAGGATCAAAAGTGATTGTGTATACTGACCATGCTGCTCTTAAATATCTACTCACAAAGCAGGATTCAAAACCCAGGCTCATCAGATGGGTATTGCTTCTGCAAGAGTTTGATATAGAAATAAGAGACAGAAAAGGGACAGAGAACCAAGTGGCTGATCATCTGTCCCGGATAGAGCCAGTGGAAGGGACGTCCCTCCCCTTTCTTGAGATCTCTGAGACGTTTCCTGATGAGCATTTATTTGCCATTCAGGAAGCACCATGGTTTGCCGATATTGCAAACTATAAAGCTGCAAGGTTCATACCCAAGGAGTACAACAGGATACAAAAGAAGAAATTAATTACTGATGCAAAGTACTACTTGTGGGATGAACCTTATCTCTTTAAGAGATGTGCAGACAGAATTATCCGTAGGTGTGTGCCTAGAGAAGAAGCATAGAGGATTCTGTGGCATTGCCACGGATCTCAATATGGAGGCCATTTCGGAGGTGAGCGAACAGCCACCAAGGTCCTCCAATGCGGCTTCTATTGGCCCACACTCTATAGAGATTCCCGAGAGTTTGTACGTAATTGTGACAGTTGCCAAAGAGCTGGTAATCTGCCTCATGGTTACGCCATGCCTCAACAAGGAATCTTGGAAATTGAGTTGTTTGACGTATGTGGAATTGACTTCATGGGACCTTTCCCACCATCATACTCAAACACTTATATTCTGGTGGCAGTTGACTATGTATCAAAATGGGTTGAGGCTATTGCCACACCCACCAATGATACTAAAATAGTGTTGAAGTTCCTCCAAAAACATATCTTTAGCAGGTTTGGTGTCCCTAGAATACTAATCAGTGATGGGGGCACTCACTTCTGCAATAAACAGCTTTACTCTGCCATGGTTCGGTATGGAATTCGCCACAAGGTGGCCACTCCATATCATCCACAAACCAATGGGCAAGCTGAAGTCTCTAATAGAGAATTAAAGAGAATCCTGGAACGGACAGTAAATACCCGTAGAAAGGATTGGGCACGGAGCTTGGATGATGCTCTGTGGGCTTACAGAACAGCATTCAAGACCCCTATAGGGACCTCTCCATACCAACTCGTGTATGGTAAGGCATGTCACCTGCCCGTGGAACTGGAACATAAAGCCTACTGGGCGACCAGATTCCTAAACTTTGATGCCAAATTAGCAGGAGAAAAATGACTGCTCCAGCTAAATGAGCTAGAGGAATTCAGATTCACAGCTTTCGAAAATGCCAAGCTTTATAAAGAAAAATAAAAAAAAAGGCATGACAGAAAGCTGTCATCTAGAATCTTTGAACCAGGACAGAAGGTCCTGTTGTTTAACTCTAGACTCAGGCTATTCCCCGGGAAACTGAAATCCCGATGGAGGGGACCATACGTGATTACAAGTGTATCACCATATGGTTATGTGGAGCTTCAAGATATTGATTCTGATAAGAAGTTCATTGTCAATGGACAGAGAATCAAGCATTATCTTGAAGGCAACATTGAGCAAGAATGCTCAAGGCTGAAGCTAGATTAAAAGCTCAGCAAGGTCCAGCTAAAGACAATAAAGAAGCGCTTGCTGGGAGGCAACCCAGCCATGGGGCAACAATCCTCTAAGCATTTTGCCCTATTTCTATTTTTATTCTTATTTGTTTTGGCAACAAGGTATATAATCATTTACAGAAGACCTCGGCACACAAAACAGAGAAAAAGAGCTCACTGGCAAGAAAACACCAGTAAAAATATATTTTGGGCGTTCAACGCCCAAAATGGGCATCCACTGGGTGTTGAACGCCAGTAATGGTATCAATCTGGGCGTTCAACGCCAGAAAGGGGCACCCACTGGGCGTTGAACGCCAGTAATGGCAGTAGCTGGGCGTTGAACGCCCAGGAGAGCAGCATTTGGGCGTTGAATGCCCAAAACAGGCAGTGTTTGGGCGTTCAAACGCCAGGACAGCAGGGAGGAGCCAAATTCATTTTTCCACACGTATTTCCATTTTAATTTCAAATTTTATGTTTCAATGCATGATTTTTACATGAACATGTTAAGAACCCTGATTTCTAAAATCCTTAATTTCTAAAAATCCCTCTTTCCAAATTCAATCCAAACTCTTTTCAAAACTTTTCTGAAAACAAATCTATCTTTTTCACTCAAAAATCTTTTCAACTAATCCATATCTTTTTCAAATCTCCATATTATCTTTTTCAAAATTCAGATTTATCTTTTTCAAAAATCTATCATATCTTTTCAATATTAAACTATATCTTCTATCTTATTTTTTTCAACTCAATCTTTTTATCTTATCTTTTCCAATTTTTTGAAAACCCACCCCCCTCCCTTTAAATTTGGGTTCGGCCTCCCTCCTCATCCATCAACAATTGCACCTAGCTCTCCTTCTATCCCTCTCCTTTCTTTTCTTTTGCTTGAGGACAAGCAAACCTCTAAGTTTGGTGAGTTTATCTGAGATCACTAAGATCATGGCTCCTAAAGGAAAACAACCCACTCCAAGAGGCAAGAAAGAGAGCGTTCCAAAACCACTTTGGAATCAAGGAAGTTCTTATCTAAAGAACATTCAGACCATTATCTTAAAGTAATGGGTCTGAGATCAGTGATCCCGGAAGTTAGATTCGATCTGAAAGAAGATGAATATCCGGAGATCCAGGAGCAAATTCGAATCAGGAACTGGGAAGTCCTAGCTAATCCTGAAACGAAAGTGGGAAGGAACATGGTCCAGGAGTTCTATGCTAATATGTGGCAGACTGACAAGCAAAAACTATCTGGAACTGCCTTCTATGAATTTCGGACCATGGTCAGAGGGAAGATTGTTCATACCACCCCTGACAAGATCAGAGAGATCTTAAAGCTACCTCAGCTAAAGGATGATCCAGACTCCTTCAACAGGAGGATGATGAGAGCAGACATTGACCTGGATAAGATTCTAGAGCACATATGTATCCCTGGAGCCAGGTGGACCACCAACACAAAGGGTGTCCCAAATCAACTCAAGAGAGAGGATCTCAAACCAGTCGCCAGAGGATGGCTGGACTTCATTGGGCGTTCTCTGTTGCCTACTAGCAACCGTTCTGAAGTCACAGTTAAAAGAGCAGTGATGATCCATTGCATCATGATGGGAAAGGAAGTGGAGGTTCATCAGCTGATTTCAACTGAACTCTACAAGATTGCTAACAAAAATTCAAAAGAGGCCAGGTTGGCTTATCCAAACGTGATTTCTCTGCTCTGCAAGGACGCTGGAGTAAGGATGGGAATAACTGAGTATATCCTAATTGAAAAGCCAATCACCAAAGCATCAATGGAAAAACAACAAGCACAGAAGGATCCCATCAAGAAGAGAGCACAGGAATTCCTCCCAGAGATCCCTCAAGCTGAATACTGGGAGTATCTTGAGACGTCCGTTACCAAGATACGGGAAGCTATGGAGCAAATGATAATAGAACAGAAGGAACATAGTCAAATGCTGACCTATATGTTTAAAGAACAAGAGGAGCAAGGGCGTGACTTAAGGGAATTGAAGTGCCAAAAGTCTTCTCTTGTAGGACCAAGCATCCCAAGGATCAGAGGAACCCCCGTTCCCCCAGAATAAAGGTTGTTAATTTCCAATTTCTGCCTTAACTCTGTGACAGTGTCCTTATAGAAGTTTACCAAGGAGTCATATAGTAGTAATTAGTATCTATTTTGATTTTATCTCTAATTAAGCTATAGTTTATTTTTCTCATCATCAGCAAATATGAATAAAGTAGTAGATCTTTTGAATAAGAGGCAATAAAATTTCGAGTTTTAATAAGAGAAATTCTAATTAGTTAAATGTGGTGGCATTGCTTTCTGTCTTCTGAATGAATGCTTGAACAGTGCATATGTCTTTTGAATTTATTGTTTAAGACTGTTAAATATGTTGGTTCTTGAAAGAATGATGAACATGAGACATGTTATTGATAATCTGAAAAATCATAAAAATGATTCTTGAAGCAAGAAAAAGCAGCAAAGAACAAAGCTTGCAGAAAAAAAAAAGAGAGAAAAAGCAAGCAGAAAAAGCCAATAACCCTTAAAACCAAAAGGCAAGGGCAAATGAAAAGGATCCCAAGGCTTTGAGCATCAGTGGATAGGAGGGCCTAAAGGACTAAAATCCTGGTCTAAGCGGCTAAACCAAGCTGTCCCTAACCATGTGCTTGTGGCGTGAAGGTGTCAAGTGAAAACTTGAGACTGAGCGGTTAAAGTCAAGGTCCAAAGCAAAAAGAAGAGTGTGCTTAACAACTCTGGACACCTCTAATTGGGGACTTTAGCAAAGCTGAGTCACAATCTGAAAAGGTTCACCCAGTTATGTGTCTGTGGCATTTAGGTATCCGGTGGTAATACTGGAAAACAAAGTGTTTAGGGCCACGGCCAAGACTCATAAAGAAGCTGTGTTCAAGAATCATCACACTGAACTAAGAGAATCAATAACACTATCTGAATTCTAAGTTCCTATAGATGCCAATCACTCTGAGCTTCAATGGATAAAGTGAGATGCCAAAACTGTTCAGAAGCAAAAAGCTACTAGTCCCGCTCATCTAATTAGAATCTGAGCTTCAATCAAAAAACTCTGAGATATTATTGCTTCTCAACCTATTAGTCTTCTATTTTATTTGTCTGGTTACTTGAGGACAAGCAACATTTTAAGTTTGGTGTTGTGATGAGCGGATATTTTATACGCTTTTTGGTGTTAATTTCATATAGTTTTGAGTATGTTCTAGTTGGCTTTTAGTCTATTTTCATTAGTTTTTAGGAAAAATTCATATTTCTGGACTTTACTATGAGTTGTGTGTTTTTCTGTAATTTCAGGAACTTTTCTGACTGAAATTGAAGGAGCTGAGCAAAAATCTGATTCAGGCTGAAAAAGGACTGCTGATGCTGTTGGATTCTGACCTCCCTGCACTCAAAGTGGATTTTCTGGAGCTACAGAACTCGAAATGGCATGCTTCCAATTGCGTTGGAAATTAGACATCCAGGGCTTTCCATCAATATATAATAGTCCATACTTTGCACAAGGATAGATGACGTAAACTGGCGTTCAACGCCAGTTACCTGCCCAATTCTGGCGTCCAGCGCCAAAAAAGGATCAAAAGCTGGAGTTGAACGCCCAAACTGGCATAAAAACTGGCGTTCAACTCCACAAATGGCCTCTGCACATGAATTACTTAAGTCTTAGCCCAGCACACACCAAGTGGGCCCCAGAAGTGGATCTCTGCATCATCCATCATAGTTTACTCATTTTTTGTAAACCTAGGCTACTAGTTTAGTATTTAAACAACTTTTAGAGACTTATTTGCTACCTCATGACATTTTTAGATCTGAACTTTGTACTCTTTGACGGCATGAGTCTCTAAACTCCATTATTGGGGGTGAGGAGCTCTGCTGTGTCTCGATGAATTAATGCAAGTATTTATGTTTTCTATTCAAACACGCTTGTTCCTATCTAAGATGTTCATTCGCGCTTAATTGTGATGAAGGTGATGGTCCGTGACACTCATCACCTTCCTCAAACCATGAACGTGTGCCTGACAACCACCTCCGTTCTATATCCGATTGAATGAGTATCTCTTAGATCTCTTAATCAGAATCTTCGTGGTATAAGCTAGAACTGATGGCGGCATTCATGAGAATCCGGAAAGTCTAAACCTTGTCAGTGGTATTCCGAGTAGGATTCAATGATTGAGTGACTGTGACGAACCTCAAACTCACGAGTGCTGGGCGTAGTGACAGACGCAAAAGGATAGCAGATCCTATTCCGGCATGATTGAGAACCTGCAGATGATTAGTCGTGCGGTGACAGCGCATTGGGAATCTTTTCACTGGAAGGATGGATGGTAGCCATTGACAACGGTGATCCACCTACACACAGCTTGCCATAGGAGGACGTGCGTGCGTGAATCAGAAGACAGAGGAAAGCAGAGATTCAGAAGACAAAGCATCTCCAAAACTCCAACACATTCTCCATTACTACATAACAAGTAACCTTTAATTTATGCTCTCTTGTTTATTTGCAAATCAACTGATAAACATAATTGACTTCCTGACTAAGATTTACAAGATAACCATAGATTGCTTCAAACCAACAATCTCCGTGGGATTCGACCCTTACTCACGTGAGGTATTACTTGGACGACCCAGTGCACTTGCTGGTCAGTGGTACGAGTTGTGAAAAGTGTGATCCACAATTCGTGCACCAATATGATTGAGGACATTGTTTGATTTTAGCTCACTTATCCCAAATAAGCCTACCATTTAAATCACCCTTGTTAGCCACCTTGATCCTTTTTATCCCCATTTATTTTGTTCTATATTTTACCACATCACTAGCCTTAAGCAGAAAAACAATTAAATATCCCAATTGAATCTTTGGTTAGCTTAAGATAGGAATTGTGTAACAATTAAGTGTGGGGAAACTGTGGAACATGGGTTAATAAGAGAATGTATCATGTTTCTAATTTATTTGAATATTGGGAATTTGGGAACCTACTCATGAAAAACCAAAATAGAAAAATAATAGAAAATCCATGTGCATTGATAAGTTATGTTTATTTCTCTAAAAAAAAAGAAAAAAAAGAAAAAAGAAAAAAAAGTATATATAATATAAATAAATAAATAAAGGGGACAAAATTACCCCAATGTTAAGTTAATGAAAAATCAATGCACATGTGATAAATTAAAAAGAAAAAGTTGATACATGACTATGTGATGTAAAAGTGGGAATTTTGGGTAGCTAGGCATGAATTAGAATTATATAGAGTATATGTATGTTAGGTGAAAGTTTAGGTTAATTAAAGATTCAATTCATACCTCACTTAACCATATATATATCCTCACCTTTACCTTAGCCCCATTACAACCTTGAAAAGACCTCATGATGTTTGCATTGGTACATTAAATAATGTTGATTGGTTAGATGAAGAACAAGGTTTAGAAAGCATGACTAGGGAAGAATAGAGTGATTGATCCTAGACACTTGAGAGTTAGAGTGATGTACACTACCAGTAAGGGTTCAGTGCTTAATTCTATGTTCCCTGGTTTCATGAGTTATCTTCCTACAAGTTTACTTGCTTTTTATTGTACGATTTGAATTAGTGGAAATTGGTTTGTATTTGTCTTGGAGGATTTGATTTACTTTTAACCAAGTAGGAAGAAGCATTTCACATTTAGTTGCATCCATATAGATAGGATTGCATTTCATACATTCTACCATTCCTCTTCATCTTTATAGTTTCTCTTGAGCTTAGCATGAGGACATGCTAGTGTTTAAGTATGGGGAGGTTGATAAACCACTATGTCATGATTTATCTTGTGCTCAATTGAGTGGTTTTTATCAACTCTTTACCCACTTATTCATACTATTTGCATGGTTTTACATTTGCCTTCCTAATTATGTGCTTTGATTGAAAACATGCTCCTTTGATCTTATATTTGCTCATTATTAATCCTCTCTTATTACCATTAGATGTCTTGATATGTGTGTTAAGTGATTTCAGAGATTACAGGGCAAGAATGGCTCAGAGAATGAAAAGGAAGCATGCAAAAGTGGAAGGAATACAAGAAGTTGGAGAAATTGCTAAGCTGTCCAGCCTGACCTCTTCGCACTCAAACGGCTATAACTTTAGCTACAGAGGTCCAAATGACACGGTTTCAGTTGCGTTAAAAAGATAACTTCCGGGGCTTCGATTTTATATATAATATGTTATAGTTTCCCTGACGCTAAGCGACACGACCGCGTGCTCCATGCGGCCGCATCGCAGTGACGGAAATCCAGCGTGATTGAATTCGAGACCAGCGAATTCTGGGCTGTTTTCGACCCAGTTTGCGGCCCAGAAAACACAGATTAGAGGCTATAAAGTGGGAGAATGCATCCATTCATAAACAAGCTTTCATATTCACAATTTTAGGAGTAGATGTGGTTTTTAGAGAGAGAGGTTCTCTCCTCTCTCTTAGGATTAGGATTTAGGACTTCTCTTAGTTTTAGGAGTGACTCTCTATCCCAGGTTCTTTATTTTTATTTATTTTCCCAATTTAATTCATGAACTCTTCTATGTTACTTATGATTTTCTTTGAATTAATATTAATTGAGGTATTTCAGTTATTATTGCTTTCTTTTATTTACATGATTATTGCTTCCCATCTGAAGGCATTTTTATTCCAGTAGATTTTCTTTTCCCCTTTTGGTTTTGGTTAAAGAAATCAGTAACTAAGGAGTTATCCAACTCAACAGCATAATTGATAATTGTTATCTTGCCAGTTGAGTTGAACTTCAATAATCCCAATCTTTTCTTAGGAAATAAATAGGATTCGAAGATCAAACCAATTTGTCCCTTGACTTTCCTTTGCTTTAGTAAAGGTCAACTAAGTGTAATTAAGATTCAACTTTCATTATTATTGATAAGGATAACTAAGCCTAGACTTCCAATTTCTTATAACTTGCCAAAAGATTTTATTATTATTATTTTATTTTACTTGTCATATAACATATTCCCACCTTACTTCCAAAACCCCCAATTTACAATCTTCATAACCAATAATAAGAACATTCTTCCCTACAATTCCTTGAGAAGACAACCCGAGGTTTAAATACTCGGTTATTAATTTTAAAGGGGTTTGTTACTTGTGACAACCAAAACATTTGTACGAAGGGATTTCTGTCAGTTTAGAGACTATATCTACAACGCGACTGTTTTTATGAAATTCTTTACTGGCAAAAATACCTAACGTCAAGCCCCCTCCTGTGCCTGCTGCCAAAGTCTCTGTTGCGCTGACTTCTTCAACTTCTGTAGGTGGTCATCCCGAGTCGGATCCTGATTATCAGATCCTGAGCCAGGATGATGGGACGGTAGATGTGGTGCCTCTTCAGACTCGCGCTCCTTCACCCCGTAATGCTGCAACTGAGAAATCTTTGGATCCTCTATGACTATTTCTTGGTGTTTTTGTGTATAGCCCGGCTTGTGGGCTTCGAACTCTTTTTATTCTGTAGTTTTTATCGTTCTGACTTCTGAATACTTTTTAGTAGCTTTTTTAGCAACTTTGTTTTAAAAAAAGCAAAGGTTAAGCCTTTTGAGGTCGACTTCAGGTGGCCTCTTAGGTCTTGTTTATTATGGCAACTTTGCTCTTGCTTGTTTATTGTTTTATTTAATATTTTTTCAGGCATCTTCAGGGTGTTGGGATCTTTTTGTCTAACCTCTTTTGATTGCCTTTGTGCTTTCATACTTTGTAGTTTGATTCTGTTGTGGATTTCTGGGTCCAACTTGTGTGCCTTCTGTCGGCCGACTTCTTTATATCGGCTTGAAGTTATTTCTAGTAATCCATTTTGTTTGGGCCTTTGTTAGGTCTCTTTTTATGGATTACTTTTATAACTTTTTGTGGTTGCTGGGAGGCCGACTTCATCTTGTTGGTCCCTTCTAAGTTATTTCTAGTAATCCCTTTTGGATTTTTGGCAGATCTCTTTTTATGGATTACTTTTTATAACTTTTTGGTTTGGGGCCGACTTCTTCATGTCGGTCCCTTCTAAGTTATTTCTAGTAATCCTCTTTTTTTGGACCTCTGTCAGGTCTCTTTTAGGGATTACTTTTTATAACTTTTTGGTTTTGGGCCGACTTCTTCACGTCGGTCCCTACTAAGTTATTTCTAGAAATCCTCTTTTTTCGGACCTCTGTCAGGTCTCTTTTAGGGATTACTTTTTATAACTTTTTGGTTTTGGGCCGACTTCTTCACGTCGGTCCCTTCTAAATTATTTCTAGTAATCCTCTTTGTTAGGGCTGGCCAGGCCTCTTTCCAGGGATTTACTTTTTATAACTTTGGTTATTATGGTCGACTGGTCCGACTTCTTCTACGTCAGCCAGTCTTTAAGTTATTTTTAGCAACCCATTTTTATTAAGACCTCGTCAGGTCCTTTCTATGGATCACTTCTGATAACTTCTTGAATTATTATGTTTTTGTCGCTTTTTCATCTTTGCTGATTTCATAGAAATTGGGTTTGATCCCTGTTGGTCAACCTTTTGATGAATTTGGTTTTCATCTTTGTTGGTCTTTACCATGATCGTGAAGTAAATTTGATTTTCACTTTCTGCCGATCTGTAGCTTTATAATCAGGCGATGAATTTTTTGCATTTCAGATTAATGCGTATTGATAAAGGATTTGTAGGAAATCTGAAAATTTTTATTCAAAATAGAAAATATGCAAATATATACATGTGGGAGTTTTACTCCTCTAAGTTAGGTATTTTACGAATCTTGGCTTGGCGCCTCATTAAAAAACCTTTTCAGGAAAAAGAGTGCACCTTATCCTAAGATCCTTATTACCTCTAACTATAATACCTTCATAGGTTGCAAGCGTGCCATGACCTGGGAAGCTCTCGCCCTTTGAGTTCGGACAGTTTGTAGTAGCCCTTTCCAAGTACTTCTATGACTCGGTAGGGTCCTTTCTAGTTTGCTGTCAGCTTTCCTTCTCCAGGTCGAGTTGTTCCGATATCATTTCAGATTAGGATGAGGTCGTTCTCGGCAAAACCTCTCGGCACTACCTTTTGATTGTATCTTGAAGGCATTAGACGTTTTAATGCCTCTTCCCTGATCTGAGCTCTTTCTCGGATTTCTGGAAGTAGGTCGAGCTCTTCCCTTTGGAGTTGGGAGTTGGCCTCTTCATTGTAGTGGATCACTTTGGGCGACCCTTCTTCGACCTCCACTGGGATCATTGCCTCCATTCCGTAAGCTAATCGGAAGGGTGATTCCTTTGTGGTGGAGTGTGGAGTTGTCCGATATGCCCATAAGACTTGTGGGAGCTCTTCGGCCCAGGCTCCCTTTGCATCCTGTAATCTCCGTTTTAGCCCGGCTAATATGACTTTGTTAGCAGCTTCTGCTTGTCCATTGGCCTGGGGGTGTTCTACGGATGTGAATTGGTGTTTTATGTTCAGATCAGCCACCAACTTTCTGAAGCCTGCACTGTAAATTGGGTGCTATTGTCTGTGGTTATAGAGTATGGGACCCCAAACCTTGTGACAATATTTCTATATAGGAATTTTTGACTTCTTTGAGTAGTGGCGTTAGTTAGGGGTTCCGCCTCGATCCATTTTGTTAAGTAGTCTAACCCCACTATGAGGAATTTAACTTGTCTTGATCCTTGAGGGAAAGGTCCGAGAAGATCGAGTCCCCATTTTGCGAATGACCAGGGTGATGTTACGCTGATGAGCTCCTCTGGCAGGGCCATGTGAAAGTTGGCATGTTTCTGACATGGTGAACATGTCTTCACGAATTCTGTTGCTTCTTTTTGTAAAGTTGGCCAATAAAATTCGGCTCAGAGTACTTTTTTGGTAAGTGCCTGTGCTCCAAGATGGTTACCACAGATGCCACTATGTACTTCTTCTAAAACTTCTTTTGTGTTGGAAGTCAGCACACATTTTAATAGTGGTGTTGAAATCCCTCTTTTGAATAGAGTATTTTTTATGATGGTGTAGTATTGTGCTTCTCGTTTTAACCTCTTTGCCTCCTTCTTATCTGTAGGGAGTGTTTCTGTTTTGAGGTAATTAATTTTGGGAGTCATCCATCCTTGATCCAAACCTGTTTATAGCCAAGACCTTTTCTTCTTCCGAGATTGACGGGTCCTGCAGCATCTCTTGGATGAGGCTTCTATTGTTGTCCCCTAGTTTGGTGCTGGCAAGTTTTGAGAGTGCATCAGCTCGAGCATTCTGTTCCTGGGGTATGTGGTGGACCTCATATTCCCCGAGTTATCCGAGCTGTTCTTTGGTTTTGTCCAAGTACTTTTTCATGGTAGAATCCTTGGCTTGGTAACTCCCTGCTATTTGTGAGGTGACTACTTGTGAGTCACTGAAGATGATAAGCTTTTGAGCTCCAACCTCCTTAGCCAGCTTCAAACCAGCTAGTAGTGCCTCATACTCAGCTTGGTTGTTTAAGGCAGGGAACCCAAATTTGAGGGAAAGTTTGATTTGAGTTCCCTGGTTGCTTTCCATTATCACACCTGCGCCACTTCCAGTTTTGTTGGAGGAACCGTCTACGTAGAGATTCTACTCTGTAGGGATTTTTGGGGTGTCTATAAACTCTGCAATAAAGTCGGCCAAATATTGTGATTTAATGGCTGTTCGAGCTTCATATTGAAGGCCAAATTCAGACAACTCGACTGCCCATTGCAAAATTCTTCCGGCTAGATCTGTTTTCTGCAGAATGCCTTTTATGGGCTGATGCACGGAAACTTGTCTCTCAACAGATTTCCCTCGGCAAGTATACCGAATTGTCGTCAAGTAAAAACTCACAATAGAGTGAGGTTGAATCCCACAGGGATTGATTGGTCAAGCAACTTTAATTGGAGTAATGTTCTAGTTGAGCTAAGCAGAATTTGATTTGAGAATTGTAGGAAATTAATGGCGGGAAAGTAAATAGCAGAAAATGTAAATGCTAGAAATAAAGAGCAAAGTGTAAATGGCGGAAAGTAAATTGCAGAATCTTAAATGGGGAATTGGGAAGATGAGCATAAAGTAAATGGCAGAAAGTAAAGAGAATGGGTAAGATTCGAAATGGGGAGTTCATTGGGCTCAGGAGATGTTGTATTCTCTGGATCAAGTTCATTTTTATCTCTTCCTCAATCAATACATTCATTGATCTCCTTGGCAATCTTAAGTGATTGAATTCCAATTCCTTGATAATTCAATCTCTCAAATCTTGATCAATAGCCAATTCCTTGGTCTAATTGCTCATGAGAAGAGATGAAGTATGGTCACTGAATTATACCACATGTATTTCCAAATCAAAGTATGGTCACTGATTATACCACATGGTGATCTCTTCATTCCTCTTCCAAGGTTTCGAAGAGATCCAATTATGAATAGCTTCTTTTCCAAGACAACTACCCAATTGGATAAGATTGAAAGCTTTCTAGTAAAATCAAGAGAAAAGAAAGAAGAAGAATAATGAAAACTATTATTGATCCATCAAATTACAACAGAGCTCCCTAACCCAATGAAAGGGGTTTAGTTGTTCATAGCTCTGGGAATGGAAAACAAAGATGGGAAATACATTCTAAAAGTAAAACTAGAAGTTGCAGAAAAAGTAAAATTATACAGAGAGTAGTTCTCCTAATGCCAAAAGCTCCCTTTACTAGTTCAAAACTACTCCTATATATACTACTCTTCTGATCTTCTAGTTGGCTCTTCAAGTCTTGGATATGGGCCTTTGGAACTTTGAGTTGAAGCAGTTATCATCTTCAGTAGGCTTAGCTTTGCTTGTAGAAAAAGTGTGAGTTAGGCATGGACGTTAGCTAGGACGTTAGTGGTGTTAACGTTAAGTGAAAATGTGGGTTCGAGAACGTTAGTGACGATCACCTTTTTCATTAACATTCCTAACCCAAAATGGTCCACGTTAACTTCAACGTTAGTGGCACTAACGTGACCACTAACGTTGCCTCTTGGTCCTTCGTAAACGTTATTGGCATTCACCTTTTCCAATAACGTTTGCTTGTTGCCCTTCCTCCCTACGTTAGAGTCCACGTTAGTGTAGCTAACGTGACCCTTAACGTGGGCATGCCTCAGCTTCGAGAGCGTTAGTGACACTTACCTTTGTCACTAACACTCCAAACGCCCCTTCCCACATTAGTGCCTCACGTTAATTGTATTAACGTGACCACTAACGTGGTGGTGATTGCCATCTCCAACGTTAGTGACAAAGGTGAGTGTCACTAATGTTGGCTCATCATTTCTTTCCTCCACGTTAGCTTCCACGTTAATGTAATTATCGTGGCAACTAACGTGGCTAATAGTGGCTTGGTCCAACGTTAGTGACAAAGGTGAGTGTCACTAACGTTGGCTCTTCCTTGCTCCTCCCACGTTAGAGTTCACGTTAATGTAGTTAACGTGACTCTTAACGTGGCCAATTGTACCTTTTGGAATGTTAGTGGTATTCACTTTTACCACTAACGTTGGGGCTTTCTTTTTCCTCCACGTTAGCTTCCACGTTAATGTAGTTAACGTGGACATTAACGTGGGCTATGATGGCTCACGAAGGCATTATTGGTGTTCACTTTTCTTATTAACGTTGCAAGCTAGCCTCCATTCCACGTTAATGGTCATGTTAGTTAGACTAACATGGCTATTAATGTGGCATCTTCCTTGCTTCCTTTGTCCTGAAATCAAGCAAGTAAAGTGCATCAAAGCTAGGTTCTAACTCATGAGATCATGCATCATCCATTTTATCATTCAATTCATGCATAATTCTCATAAAATCATGTAAAATTCACAATGTTTGCTTGAATCAAGATGTAAGTGATTATCTACCCAAAACTTGCTTATTAACTAAGAAAATGCATGAAACTACCCTAAAACAGTAAAGAAAAGGTCAGTGAAACTGGCCAAAATGCCCTGGCATCACAACACCAAACTTAAAGCTTGCTTGTCCCTAAGCAAGTACTGAAACATGAGAATGATGAATGAAATAACAAGAGAAATGAGTCATTATTGTGGAAATCATATCCTTGGTTTTATGGGGTTTCATGCATAGCAACTTAGGTTCATTCCTTCACTGGCTTTCAGACCTTTATCATGCCCTGGAATACTCACTTGATTGCACCCTTTGAGACTTTTATTCATTGATCCCTTTGTCTTTTCAAGGTTTAATTGTGTTCTTAGACTAGGTGCTTTGTGAGGGGGCGACTCTTTAAGATAAGCTTTCAGCCAGCACTCCCGAACTAGTTGGTCCAAGGTGCTAGGTGTTAAGACACCCCTAAGGACTTACTCCCTCAAGTCTCTCTCCCCAAGACATACACACCACAGGCACATGGTTTGTTATTTTTTTACTTGAGACCTTAGTGTCCAACACCTCGTTGGGTTACTAAGTGTTCTGTAGCAAAGGTTACTCTTGATAGTGGACTTTCAGCTGATAATTGCGGGTTAGTTAACCCATGTTACCAAGTGATAAGGCATCCCTGAGAGCTTATTCATCCAAGCATATCCTTTATACAGGAGCACCACAGACACATGCCTCAAGATTCAACCCTTGGTGCCTAGCCTTATTTCTTACTCTTTTTCTTTATTTCTCAACTTTCATTTTTCTTTCCCCTTTTCTTATTAGGATCTTGTTATTTAGCTAGTCTCATGGGTTTTGTTTCAAGTATATGATTCAGGACAGATAGTTGTCTTCCTACCTTGTTGGTGAACCAACTTAGCTAAGTAATTACTACACCACAAGCTTAAGAACTTCCTCCACGAATTGAACATCACTCTGGTCTTTCATAACATCTCTTTTTATTTGACTTAAAGGACAAGCATACAAGTGAGCAAGGTAAAAATGCAGCAGTGACATTAGACTAGCAAGCATAGACCTAAGCAATGCAAACTTAAAGGCAGAATTGAAAATCCTAAACTACCATGGAAACATGTTCTATTTCATACATGATTTTCCTTATTTAAAACTTGAAAAAGATAGGACAATGAGGGAACTCCACCACCTTTTACTCATGGGGGTGCTCATGCTCTCCCTCTTGTTTGTCCTCTTTGTGTCTTTCTTGAGTGCTTGAACCCCCACTTCCCTTGCTTTTTCCAATCAACTTTTTCCAGAAGCCAGCATCTTCCATCTTCTTTTTCAATGTTTTCTTCTGCTGTTTCACCTTCCTTTCCTCTTGTTCTATTAGATCTTTTTGGACTGTTTCATACCTAAGGATTGCAGAGTACAAATTATGCATATGCCTAGACATATAGTTCAACTTGGCTTGAGTGTTTATGTTGAACTCTTTCCTATGTAGTTGCCGTCCTTCATTAAGCACGCTGAACTCATTGAATGCTTTCGTCTGAGCTAGCTGATGTTGGTTGAGTTCTTGAAGGCGTTTATCTTAACGCTCTTGCCTTTCAGTCACTTGATTGATGGCTTGAGTGAGCTGGGAGTAGTGTTCCTGTTGCTGCTCCATTTGTTGTTTCTACCACTCTCCTTGTTGATTCATCCAGTTAGCAAGTAGTTCTTCCTGACGATCTATCCGTTGGGATTGAAGGTGTAGTTGTTGCTCTTGCCCTTCCATATATCTCCTTGCCAAGTCCTCAATGGCTCCTTGAATGTGGCCCAGATTTATATTGGTTGGATCATAGTACTCTTCTTGCTGGTATTCTTCTTGATGAGATTCTTCTTGGTGAGGTCCTTCTTGTGATGTTCTTTTCCCTATTTGAGGCCTTCTTTGTTGTTGGGCGGGTGCCACATAAGTTATATGCTAGAGCGTAACTAACCTTCCAGGGTTTACCTAATGGGGATTGCTGTCTTCGAAGATCACCTTGGCTTTCTTACATAGTCTCGTGATGGTGCTGGGATACTGATGCCAGGGACTCTGATGCTTAAGTTAGCAAGGGTATTAAGCAGGTTTTTAGTAGAATCAGAGTATGAGTTATACCTGGGTGCTCCAGTGTATTTATAATAGTAGGGGATGACCTTTCTGGGGATAAGATAGTTATCTTATCTTATCTTATCTTTGAGTGAAGTCATCTTTATCTTCAAGGGAACCGCCCTTATCTCTATAGGCTTGGGCTGCCTTTGGATTTGGGTCGTGTTCCTCTGTCTGGGCCCTTATTGGGCTTTTCTTAGCAATTTGGCCGACCTCTTTGAGAAGAGGTCAGATAATCCTGACCTGAAGAGGTCGGTCGACTTGTCGTCAAACATCCCGAGTCAAACAGCTCGACCCAGGGTATGAACAGATACCTTGCTTGCAAAGGTTGAAGTATGATATCCAGAGCTCCTTGCTCATGCAAAGTGATCCGTCATGGCTCCGCCATGTATGGTTCACCTGTGGGATGGAAAGATGTATTAGTAGTGCCAACAGAAGAATAGGAAGTAGCGGACTCCAAGTCACTCTCGGTACCATCTAGTGATTCGGTATGCTCCTCAAGAGAGGCCGAAGTACTAGCCGTATAGTCCAACCGCCGTCTAGCTTGCCGAGTGTGTAACAAAGTTCTTTCAATGTCAGGGTCAAACTCAGCTAAGCTAGAATTCGGTTGAGACCGAGTTATCAAACTTGGGAGTCATAGCACACATACAAAAGAAATCTAAACTATAGCTAAGTATTGAAAGAAAGTAAACTATCTACAATATTCACTTATTCACATAACCAATATCAAGGCATATGATGCAACCATTCCCCGGCAACGGCGCCAAAAATTTGATGGCGCGGGATACCGTCGGTAAGGAATTTCACAAGATTTTCGCGTTGGAAGTATAGCCCTCAACCGACAAATAATCCGCGAATCAAATTTCGAAGGAATTGGTTGTCACAAGTTCAACCCCAATAAAAGTAACTGAAGTATTCAAACCTCGGGTCATCTCACAAGGAATGGGCAAACATGTGCATCAACATTGGTTAGAATTTCGGGGTTGCAAGTCATGAACAAGAAATTAAACTAGGAATCTTAACAAGCAAGTAATCTTGAAGTGCAAGAAACTAATTCAAATAACTAAAGCAAGATGTGAGCAATTCTAAACTAATAAGATAACATCCACTATAATTCTATTATAGGCTAAACAAATAACTATAACTAAGACAAAGCAATTAGGATTTTTGGGTTTTCAAATATGAATGATAAAAGCAACTCTTGGCCAGACATGGGAATTGGGATCACTGTCCTTGTCTAATAACCATATCTTGACAATTATGAGGAACCAAACCCATTAAGTTTACTTCTATACTTGAAGTATATTAAATGGTTTAGTCAACAGCAACCCATAAGGTCCAACCTAGCTACTAATTGACTTAGTAGTAGGCTAGTGTCAATGGTTATCAAATTGACCACTAAGGGCTCTGGTGCACGAAATTGCGATCATCAACAATGGCGCCAAAGACTTGGTGCTCTCAAACGTGAATCACACACTTTGTCACAACTACGCACAACTAACCAGTAAGTGCACTGGGTCGTCCAAGTAATAAACCTTACGTGAGTAAGGGTTGATCCCACGGAGATTGTTGGCTTGAAGCAAGCTATGGTCACCTTGTAAATCTCAGTCAGGTGGATTCAAATGGTTATAGAGTTTTAATAATTAAAAGATAAATAAAACATAAAATAAGGATAGAGGTACTTATGTAATTCATTAGTGAGAATTTCAAATAAGCGTATAGAGATGCTTAATTCCTCCTGAACCTCTGCTTTCCTGCTGTCTTCATCCAATCATTCCTACTCCCTTCCATGGCAAGCTGTATGTTGGGCATCACCGTTGTCAGTGGCTACATCCCGTCCTCTCTGTGAAAATGGCCCAATGCGCTGTCACTGCATGGCTAATCATCTGTCGGTTCTCGATCATACTGGAATAGGATTTACTATCCTTTTGCGTCTGTCACTACGCCCAGCACTCGCGAGTTTGAAGCTCGTCACATCCATCCCTTCCCAGATCCTACTCGGAATACCACAGACAAGGTTTAGACTTTCTGGATCTCAGGAATGGCCATCCATGGGTTCTAACTTATACCACGAAGACTCTAATATCTCGGACTTGGTCCTCTGTATTAGATATATAAGAGATACTCATTCTTGTCTCGTCTTCATGTAGAACGGAAGTGGTTGTCAGGCACGTGTTCATAGGTGAGAATGGTGATGAGCGTCACATAATGATCACATTTATCATGTTCTTGGGTGCGAATGAACATCTTAAAATAGGAATAAGCTTGAATTGAATAGAAAAATAATAGTACTTTGTATTAATACTCAAAGAACAGCAGAGCTCTGATGCCAAGGCATCATAGGCTAGTTTCACTAGCATTTTTCTGTTAGTTTTAGTTGTTTTATGCATTTTCTTGAGCTTAAAGTAACCAAAAATGGTTAAATGAAGAACAAAGCAATGAACCATCCAAACAACATGATTTTGATGCATATTCCATGAGTTTTAGTTATAATACTTAAATGCTATGAATGGAAGATTTCTCATGAAATTTTGCAAGACTTTGATGCAATTGCTTGGATGATTTCAGGGAAGAAGAGGCTAGGCAAGGAAGCAACAAAATCAATAAAGGAAGCTTGAATATCACATGTGGAGTTTAAGTTCCAGTTTAAGCCTAAACTAGAGCTTAAACGCCAAAAATCATGAAGGATAAGAAATGCTGGAATTGAAGTTTAACCTCCAGTTTGACCTCAAACTGGAGGTTAAACGCCAGAATGAAAAGCCTCACTAAAGAAGCATTCCACGTTTAACCTCCAGTTTGACCTCAAACTGGAGGTTAAACGCCAGAATGAGTATGCCACCCAGGGAGGAGTTCCACGTTTAACCTCCAGTTTGACCTCAAACTGGAGGTTAAACGCCAGAACCAGGAAGAGTACCAGGGAGCCATTCCACGTTTAAGCTCCAGTTTGACCTCAAACTGGAGCTTAAACGTGTTCGACAGCTTTTCTACTCCAGGGTTGCTCTCTCCATTTCCACGTTTAACCTCCAGTTTGACCTCAAACTGGAGGTTAAACGTGTTCGACACCTCCAGGGCCACCATTCTAAGCTTCCACGTTTAACCTCCAGTTTGACCTCAAACTGGAGGTTAAACGTGTTCGACCTCCAGTATGCCTCCACCCTTTTCCACGTTTAACCTCCAGTTTAACCACAAACTGGAGGTTAAACGTGTTCGACCTCCAGGGCTGCCCTTCCTATCTCCAAGTTTAAGCTTCAGTTTAACCTTAAACTGAAGCTTAAACGTGTTCGACTACATGACTCTCCAGGGCTACCTTCTTCCATTTCCACGTTTAAGCTTCAGTTTAACCTTAAACTGAAGCTTAAACGTGCTTCTACAAAAGGCCTCACTGGAAGTGTCTGGCGTTTAAGCTTCCCTAATCTCAAGTATGCATACTTGGGTAGTGATGAGAGTCACCCTGTTATCATTAGCTCTGCCCTGAGCCAAGAACAGGAAGAAGAATTGATCAAGGTGCTGCAAACTCATCAAGATGCCATTGGATGGACCCTAGCTGATTTGAAGGGGATAAGTTCATCCATATGCATGCATAAAATCTTGTTAGAAGAGGATGCTAGACCCTCCATTCAAGCTCAGAGAAGATTGAATCCCGTCATGAAAGAAGTGGTACAAAAGGAAGTCAAGAAGTTATGGCAGGCAGGGGTAATCTACCCCATTTCTGATAGCCCATGGGTTAGTCCCATCCATGTAGTTCCTAAGAAAGGTGGCATAACTGTGGTACCAAATGAGAAGAACGAACTCATACCCACAAGAACCGTCACTGGGTGGAGGATGTGCATAGACTACAGGAAGCTCAATGAAGCCACCAGAAAGGATCATTTCCCACTCCCATTCATGGATCAGATGCTTGAAAGGCTTGCCGGACATGCTTACTATTGCTTCTTGGATGGATATTCAGGATACAACCAAATAGTAGTTGATCCGAGTGATCAAGAGAAAACATCATTTGTTTGTCCATATGGAGTTTTTGCTTATAGACGCATGCCCTTTGGATTGTGCAATGCACCTGCCACTTTCCAAAGATGCATGCTGTCCATCTTTTCAGACATGATTGAAAAATTTATTGAGGTCTTCATGGACGATTTTTCTGTATTTGGGGATTCTTTTCCCAGCTGCCTACACCACCTTGCCTTGGTGCTTAAGAGGTGCCAAGAGACTAACCTAGTATTAAACTGGGAAAAGTGTCATTTCATGGTCACAGAAGGAATAGTCCTTGGCCACAAAATCTCTAATAGAGGCATGGAGGTGGACAGAGCTAAGGTGGAAATCATTGAAAAACTACCTCCACCAAGTAATGTCAAGGCAGTTAGGAGTTTTTTGGGACACGCTGGTTTTTACAGAAGGTTTATTAGAGACTTTTCTAAAATAGCCAAACCTTTGAGTAACTTTCTTGTCTCTGATACACCCTTTGTATTTGATAAAAATTGTATGCTAGCCTATGAACTTTTGAAGCAAAAACTTTCCTCTGCACCTATCATTGCCCCACCTGATTGGAACTTACCTTTTGAACTGATGTGTGATGCATCAGACCTTGCTATTGGGGCCGTGTTAGGACAAAGGAAAGACAATTTGGTGCATGTGATTTATTATGCCAGTAAAGTCTTGAATGCTAACCAAAAGAATTACACAACCACTGAAAAAGAACTCTTGGCAATAGTCTTTGCATTTGACAAATTTAGATCTTATCTCATTGGATCTAAAGTCATTGTCTTCACTGATCATTCAGCTTTAAAATATTTACTTGCTAAACAAGAATCTAAACCAAGACTTATTAGATGGGTTCTTTTGTTGCAGGAATTTGACATTGAAATCAAAGACAAGAAGGGTGTAGAGAACAAGGTGGCAGATCATTTATCAAGGATACCATGTGAAGAAGGAAGCACACAAAGCACACATATAAATGAGTACTTTCCTGATGAACAACTCATGGTAATTCACAAAGCACCCTGGTTTGCAGACATAGCAAATTTCAAGGCCACTGGGAGTTTACCTTTGGAATTTAACAAACATCAAAGGAAGAAATTGGTAAATGATGCCAAATACTTCATCTGGGACGAACCATACTTGTTCAAAAAATGTTCCGATGGCATACTCAGAAGATGCATATCCGAGGAAGAAGGAAGGGAAGTTTTATGGGACTGCCATGGCTCCACTTATGGAGGGCACTTTGCAGGAGAAAGAACAGCAGCTAAGGTGTTGTAGTGTGGTTTTTATTGGCCCACTATCTTCAAAGATGCAAAAGAATTAGTGAAGCACTGCCATGAATGCCAGAAAGCTGGGAACTTGCCAAGAAGAAATGAAATGCCACAACAATTCATTCTGGAACTTGAATTGTTTGATGTATGGGGGATAGATTTCATGGGACCATTTCCCTCCTCATACTCAAATAATTACATTCTTGTGGCAGTAGACTATGTCTCCAAATGGGTTGAAGCAATAGCAACTCCAACCAATGATAATAAGGTAGTCATGAACTTCCTCAGAAAACACATTTTTTGCCGTTTTGGGGTTCCAAGAGCAATCATCAGTGATGGAGGAAGCCACTTCTGCAACAAACCATTAGAGGCATTGCTTCTAAAATATGGAGTCAAACACAGGGTAGCCACACCATACCATCCACAGACAAGTGGGCAAGCCGAAATATCTAACAGAGAACTCAAAAGGATCCTGGAAAAGACTGTGGGAACTTCAAGGAAGGACTGGTCGATTAAGCTAGATGATGCTCTTTGGGCATATAGGACAGCTTTCAAAACACCAATTGGAATGTCTCCTTACCAACTAGTATATGGAAAAGCTTGCCATCTGCCACTGGAGTTGGAGCACAAGGCATACTGGGCCTTGAAACTTCTGAACTTGGACAACAAAGCCGCTGGAGAAAGAAGGATGTTGCAAATTCAAGAGTTGGAAGAATTCAGAGCGGAAGCTTATGAGAATGCCAAAATTTACAAAGAAAGAGCAAAGAAGAAGCATGACAGCAACATAGCCCCAAGGAAATTTGAAGAAGGGCAAAAAGTATTGCTCTACAATTCTAGGCTGAAGCTATTTCCAGGAAAGCTAAAAT